>NC_034191.2:469663-769663 GCF_002021735.2 Oncorhynchus kisutch
TGGTCAGGCAGGTGGGTACAGAGTCCAGAACGGGTAACGGTCAAAACCAGGAGGACTAGAACCAGGAGAAACGCAAAAAGCAGGAGAACTGGGAAAACGCTGGTTGACTTGGAAACATACAAGACGAACTGGCACAGAGAGACAGGAAAAACAGGGATAAATACACTGGCACAGAGACAGGAAACAGGGGTAAATACACTGGGGAAAATAAGCAACATCTGGAGGGGGTGGAGACAATCACAGGAACAGGTGAAACAGATCAGGGTGTGACAACACGCCGCAACTCATAAACCCAATGTGATCCCCCAAAATTATACACCCAATGTGATCCCCCAAAATTATACACCCAATGTGATCCCCCAAACTCATATACCCAATGTGATTCCTCCACCCCACAACTCATAAACCCAAAGTGATCCCCCTCACTCATAGATCCTATGTAATCCCCCAAACTCATATAATCCCTCTATCCCACAAATCATAAACCCAATGTGATCCCCCTCACTCATAGATCCTATGTAATCCCCCAAACTCATATAATCCCTCTATCCCACAAATCATAAACCCAATGTGATCCCCCAAACTCATATACCCTATGTAATCCCTCTATCCCGCAACTCATGAACCCAAATTTAACCCTCTACCCCCACCCCAACTCATAGACCCAAAGTGGCCCCCCAACTCATAAACCCAATGTGATTCCTCCACCCCCCAACTCATAAACCCAATATGATCCTGCTATCCCCCCAACTCATGAACCCAATGTGACCCCACCCCCAACTCATAAACCCAATATGATCCCTCTACCCACCAACTCATAAACCCAATATGATCCCTCTACCCACCAACTCATAAACCCAATATGATCCCTCTACCCCCCAACTCATAGACCCAATGTGATCCCTCTACCCCCAACTCATAGACCCAATATGATCCCTCTACCCTGTCGTGGAAATTTCCTCTATTTACCAAATCATGGGAGCAAACCACAACACAAGTCGGAGTTAGTTATCAAAGTACATCTTAAATTTTATGAGCTCTATCACAACCCTGTGACTCTCAGATCAATTCAGTGTCTATCAATGAATTCTCTGAGAGCCCCTTCTACATTGCAACTGAGATCCTTTAATAGCAAAGAACACATATAGTCAGACAGCATAGACATAATATATCGTTCAGCTTTGTCTCCTTACTCAAACCCAGAACCATAAACCAATCCTCCATATCAACAGGCATATATTAAATTGTCATTTAGATACAACCAATTCTAAATACAACCAATCCTGGACAAGCTCACGGAGAGCATAGAATGATTCCAGACACTGCCATCCTCCTCTCCCCGATGGGAAAAGTAGGGAGTGACTGGCACACAGACACAGTGGAGCAAAAGTTATGTTTACACATGATGACACCTTGACCTCTCCCCTCTCTGCGGCCCATGCAACTTAGTCTTCTGTTGTAATCTCCACCCGGCACAGCCAGAAGAGGACTGGCCACCCCACATAGCCTGGTTCCTCTCTAGGTTTCTTCCTAGGTTTTGGCCTTTCTAGGGAGTTTTTCCTAGCCACCATGCTTCTACACCTGCATTGCTTGCTGTTTGGGGTTTTAGGCTGGGTTTCTGTACAGCACTTTGAGATATCAGCTGATGTACGAAGGGCTATATAAATGCATTTGATTTGATTTGAGTCTTGACAAATCAAATGTTATTTGTCACATACACATGGTTAGCAGATGTTAATGCGAGTGTAGCGAAATGCTTGTGCTTCTAGTCCCGACAATGCAGTAATAACCAACAAGTAATCTAGCTAACAATTCCAAAACTACTACCTTATAGACACAAGTGTAAGGGGATAAAGAATATGTACATAAAGATATATGAGTGAGTGATGGTACAGAGCGGCATAGGCAAGATACAGTAGATGGTATTGAGTGCATTATATACATATGAGATGAGTATGTAAACAAAGTGGCATAGTTAAAGTGGCTAGTGATACATGTATTACATAAAGATGCAGTAGATGATATAGAGTACAGTATGTACATATACATCAAATCAAATCAAATTTTATGAGATGAATAATGTAGGGTATGTAAACATTATATTAGGTAGCATTAAAGTGGCTAGTGATATATTTTACATAATTTCCAATCAATTCTCATTATTAAAGTGGCTGGAGTTGAGTCAGTGTGTTGGCAGCAGCCACTCAATGTTAGTGGTGGCTATTTAACAGTCTGATGGCCTTGAGATAGAAGCTGTTTTTCAGTCTCTCGGTCCCATCTTTGATGCACCTGTACTGACCTCACCTTCTGGATGATAGCGGGGTGAACAGGCAGTGGCTCGGGTGGTTGTTGTTCTTGATGATCTTTATGGCCTTCCTGTGACATCGGGTGGTGTAGGTGTCCTGGAGGGCAGGTAGTTTGCCCCCGGTGATGCGTTGTGCAGACCTCACTACCCTCTGGAGAGCCTTACGGTTGTGGGCGGAGCAGTTGCCATCTGTAGAAGTTTGTGAGTGCTTTTGGTGTCAAGCCGAATTTCTTCAGCCTCCTGAGGTTGAAGAGGCGCTGCTGCGCCTTCTTCACGATGCTGTCTGTGTGGGTGGACCAATTCAGTTTGTCTGTGATGTGTACGCCGAGGAACTTAAAACTTACTACCCTCTCCACTACTGTTCCATCAATGTGGATAGGGGGGTGTTCCCTCTGCTGTTTCCTGAAGTCCACAATCATCTCCTTAGTTTTGTTGACGTTGAGTGTGAGGTTATTTTCCTGACACCACACTCCGGGGGCCCTCACCTCCTCCCTGTAGGCCGTCTCGTCGTTGTTGGTAATCAAGCCTACCACTGTTGTGTCGTCCGCAAACTTGATGATTGAGTTGGAGGCGTGCGTGGCCACGCAGTCGTGGGTGAACAGGGAGTACAGTAGAGGGCTCAGAACGCACTCTTGTGGGGCCCCAGTGTTGAGGATCAGTGGGGTGGAAATGTTGTTGCCTACCCTCACCACCTGGGGGCGGACCGTCAGGAAGTCCAGTACCCAGTTGCACAGGGAGGGGTCGAGACCCAGGGTCTCGAGCTTGATGACGAGCTTGGAGGGCACTATGGTGTTAAATGCCGAGCTGTAGTCGATGAACAGCATTCTCACATAGGTATTCCTCTTGTCCAGATGGGTTAGGGCAGTGTGCAGTGTGGTTGAGATTGCATCGTCTGTGGACCTATTTGGGCGGTAAGCAAATTGGAATGGGTCTAGGGTGGAGGTGATATGGTCCTTGACTAGTCTCTCAAAGCACTTCATGATGACGGAAGTGAGTGCTACGGGGCGGTAGTCGTTTAGCTCAGTTACCTTAGCTTTCTTGGGAACAGGAACAATGGTGGCCCTCTTGAAGCATGTGGGAACAACAGACTGGGATAGGGATTGATTGAATATGTCCGTAAACACATCAGCGAGCTGGTCTGCGCATGCTCTGAGGGCGCGGCTGGGGATACCATCTGGGCCTGCAGCCTTGCGAGGGTTGACACGTTTAAATGTTTTCCTCACGTCGGCTGCAGTGAAGGAGAGTCCGCATGTTTTAGTTGCGGGCCGTGTCAGTGGCACTGTATTGTCCTCAAAGCGGGCAAAACAATTATTACGTCTGCCTGGGAGCAAGACATCCTGGTCCGTGACTGGGCTGGTTTTCTTTTTGTAATCCGTGATTGACTGTAGACCCTGCCACATACCTCTTGTGTCTGAGCCGTTGAATTGAGATTCTACTTTGTCTCTGTACTGACGCTTAGCTTGTTTGATTGCCTTGCGGAGGGAATAGTTACACTGTTTGTATTCGGTCATGTTTCCGGTCACCTTGCCCTGATTAAAAGCAGTGGTTCGGGCTTTCAGTTTCACGCGAATGCTGCCATCAATCCACGGTTTCTGGTTTGGGAATGTTTTAATCGTTGCTATGGGAACGACATCTTCAACGCACGTTCTAAAGAACTTCGCTCACCGAATCAGCGTATTCATCAATGTTGTTGTCTGACGCAATACCAAACATATCCCAGTCCACGTGATGGAAGCAGTCTTGGAGTGTGGAATCAGATTGGTCGACCAGCGTTGAACAGACCTCAGCACGGGAGCTTCTTGTTTTAGTTGCTGTCTGTAGGCAGGGATCAACAAAATGGAATCGTGGTCAGCTTTCCCGAAAGGAGGGCGGGGCAGGGCCTTATATGCGTCGCGCAAGTTAGAATAGCAGTGATCCAAGGTTTTTCCAGCCCTGTTGCGCAATCGATATGCTGATCAAATTTAGGGAGTCTTGTTTTCAGATTAGCCTTGTTAAAATTCCCAGCTACAATGAATGCAGCCTCCGGATAAATGGATTCCAGTTTGCAAAGAGTCAAATAAAGTTAGTTCAGAGCCATCGATGTGTCTGCTTGGGGGGAATATATACGGCTGTGATTATAATCGAAGATAATTCCCTTGGTAGATAATGCGGTCGACATTTGATTTGTGAGGAATTCTAAATCAGGTGAACAGAAGGACTTTAGTACCTGTATGTTGTTATGATCACACCACGTCACGTTAACCATGAAGCATACGCCCCGCCCCTCTTCTTACCAGAAAGATGTTTGTTTCTGTCTGCGCGATGCGTGGAGAAACCAGCTGGCTGCACCGATTCCGATAGCGTCTCTCCAGTGAGCCATGTTTCCGTGAAGCAAAGAATGTTACAGTCTCTGATGTCCCTCTGGAACTACTTCCGCTATAGTACAACAAAATACATTCTTATGAGAAATAACTCATAAGCATATGATGAATATAAAACATCTTATCTATGTTACCCACCAATTCTGATTATTCCCCAACAACCCCCAACTCATAAACCCAATATGATCCCTCTACCCCCAATTCATAGACCCAAAGTGACCCCCCCAACTCATAGACCCAATGTGACCCCCCAACTCATAGACCCAATGTTACCCCCCAACTCATAGACCCAATGTGACCCCCCAACTCATAGACCCAATGTGACCCCCCAACTCATAGACCCAATGTGACCCCCCAACTCATAAACCCAATATGATCCCTCTACCCCCCCTACTCATAAACCCAATATGATCCCTCTTACCCCCCCAACTCATAAACCCAATATGATCCCACTACTCCCTCCCCTAACTCATGGACCCAAAGTGTTCTCTCTAACCACCAACTCATAAACCCAACGTCATCCCTCTACCCCCCCAACTCATAAACCCAATGTGATTCCTCCCTCCCTTACCAAACCAACCTACCTTCCTGCCTGGTTTCTTGATTGCCTGCCTGCCTGCCTGATGTACCCAGGCTTTCTGCCTGCCTTCACCATATACAGTGCCTGCGAAAGTATTTGGCCCCCTTGAACTTTGCGACCTTTTGCCACATTTCAGGCTTCAAACATAAAGATATAAAACTGTATTTTTTTGTGAAGAATCAACAACAAGTGGGACACAATCATGTCCAGACCTGAATCCAATCGAGAATCTGTGGAAAGAACTGAAACTGCTGTTCACAAATGCTCTCCATCCAACCTCACTGAGCTCGAGCTGTTTTGCAAGGAGGAATGGGAAAAAATTTCAGTCTCTCGATGTGCAAAACTGATAGAGACATACCCCAAGCGACTTACAGCTGTAATCGCAGCAAAAGGTGGCGCTACAAAGTATTAACTTAAGGGGGCTGAATAATTTTGCACGCCCAATTTTTCAGTTTTTGATTTGTTAAAAAAGTTTGAAATATCCAATAAATGTCGTTCCACTTCATGATTGTGTCCCACTTGTTGTTGAGTCTTCACAAAAAAATACAGTTTTATATCTTTATGTTTGAAGCCTGAAATGTGGCAAAAGGTCGCAAAGTTCAAGGGGGTCGAATACTTTCGCAAGGCACTGTATGTTACAGTCCATTACTAACAGTTAAGCACAGATAATATCCTAAAATAAATTAATTAGTTCCTCTTTCAATTCAATTAAATGCAGAGCGACAGTGGAAGGCATGTGCATGACTGTGACTAGCCAGGGGGAAAAGTCCGATCGATGTCTTCTGATTGCCAAGTGTTTATGTGACTGGATTCGGTCTTATGTAGCAACATTTGAAATTGTTTTTTTTTTTACATTGGATATAAGTAGAGACTCAGAGCTACAGAGCGGTATATCATACAGCGTATTTTTGAGGAACAATGGGTAAGTAATTCTGCTTTGAATGTTAATTCATTTGTAATCTCATTTTTGAGAAAAGGGCCTTTGAGTTTTAGACTAAAAGTGGTAGTAGCCTAACTTCGCTCTAAGATGGCATTGCAGTTCAGACGTCTTTTTATATATATTTTTTATTTTCCATAAACTCAACTTCAAAACACTCTCCTGCAACCCGCCTCACCAATTTATATTAAAAAAAAGTATTATGTACCTCAAATCTGTAATCCTCCATAGAAGCTAACCAGAAGCTAATCCAGAAGCTAGCCAGAAGCTAGCCTGAAGCTAATCAGAAGCTAGTTAGCCTCTTTACTGGCTAATCATTAGTATTCAGCTAACCACGGTTTGTGGTCATCAGCTATCCTTTAGCTCTAAAATCTATTGCCAGTTTTGTACGGCGCGGCTCGGACCGGAACATACCGGACCTATTTTCCTCTCCATGTCCCCGGATTTCAACCGATAACGCTGGACATTTATACCTGGAGCTCGCAGCTAGTTAGCTGCTATCCGTGTGACTGTCGGCTTTCGTCGATTCCGGAGCAAACATAAATTATTCCGGAGCTAGCCAGCTGAAGAGTTCCATCAGCTACTCCTGGGCTACAATCACCTATCCGGACCCGTTTTACTGCCAACGCAGAGCCCCACCAGGCCTTCACAACTGGACTACCGACGTTATCTACCCGAGGGAGTTATCCGGCTGGCTCCTCCGTCGCGACGTTACCTGAATGCCCATCTGCGGTCCGTTAACCGTTAGCTGTCTTATCCGCTGCTATCTGAATAGATCTATCGGACAATTTTTTTATTTTTTTCATTTTCTTGGGCCTCTATAACTATCTATTGTTTTGTTTTTGTTTTTTTTGCGAATTGGATTCATCCCCTCTACCACACGGAACCCCACTAATCCTACCGATGGAAACGCACGATGTGGCTAATAACAGACCTCCATCCTATGCTAGCTTGCTACCGATGGCCCGGCTAGCTGTCTAAATCGCCATGACCCCAACCAACCTCACTACTCACTGGACCCTTTTGATCACTCGACTAAGCATGCCTCTCCTTAATGTCAATATGCCTTGTCCATTGCTGTTCTGGTTAGTGTTTATTGGCTTATTTCACTGTAGAGCCTCTAGTCCTGCTCACTATACCTTATCCAACCTGTTAGTTCCACCACCCACACATGCGATGACATCTCCTGGTTTCAATAATGTTTCTAGAGACAATATCTCTCTCATCATCACTCAATACCTAGGTTTACCTCCACTGTTTTCACATCCTACCATACCTTTGTCTGTACATTATACCTTGAAGCTATTTTATCGCCCCCAGAAACCTCCTTTTACTCTCTGTTCCAGACGTTCTAGACGACCAATTCGTATTGCTTTTAGCCGTACCCTTATCTGACTCCTACTCTGTTCCTCTGGCGATGTAGAGGTGAATCCAGGCCCTGCAGTGCCTAGCTCCACTCCTATTCCCCAGGCGCTCTCTTTTGATACCTTCTGTAATTCATCCCAAACTACAACATTTTCAGACAAGATAGAACTGCCAAAGGGGGCGGTGTTGCAATCTACTGCAAAGCTGGCCTGCAGAGTTCTGTCCTACTATCCAGGTCTGTACCGAAACAATTTGAACTTCTACTTTTAAAAATCCACCTCTCTAAAAACAAGTCTCTCACCGTTGCCACCTGCTATAGACCACCCTCTGCCCCCAGCTGTGCTCTGGAAACCATATGTGAACTGATTGCCCCCCCATCTATCTTCAGAGCTCGTGCTGCTAGGAGACTTAAACTGGAACATGCTTAACACCCCAGCCATCCTACAATCTCACACAAATTATCAATGAACCTACCAGGTACCTCCCCAAAGCCTTAAACACTGGCACCCTCATAGATATCATCCTAACCAACTTGCCCTCTAAATACACCTCTGCTGTCTTCAACCAAGATCTCAGCGATCACTGCCTCTTTGCCTTCATCCGTAATGGGTCAGCGGTCAAACGACCTCCACTTATCACTGTCAAACGCTCCCTGAAACACTTCAGCGAGCAGGCCTTTCTAATCGACCTGATCTCATCCCGTCAGTAGAGGATGCCTAGTTAGTTTTTTTAAATGCCTTCCTAACCATCTTAAATAAGCATGCCCCATTCAAGAAATTTAGAACCAGGAACAGATATAGCCCTTGGTTCTCCCCAGACCTGACTGCCCTTAACCAACACAAAAACATGGCGTTCTGCATTAGCACCGAACAGCCCCCTGATATGCAGCTGTTCAGGGAAGCTAGAAACCATTATACACAGGCAGTTAGAAAATCCAAGGCTAGCTTTTTCAAGCAGAAATTTGCTTCCTGCAACACTAACTCAAAAAAGTTCTGGGACACTGTAAAGTCCATGGAGAATAAGAACACCTCCTCCCAGCTGCCCACTGCACTGAAGATAGGAAACACTGTCACCACTGATAAATCCACTATAATTGAGAATTTCAATAAGCATTTTTCTATGGCTGGCCATGCTTTCCACCTGGCTACTCCTACCCCGGTCAACAGCACTGCACCCGCCACAGCAACTCGCCCAAGCCTTCCCAATTTCTCCTTCTCCCAAATCCAGTCAGCTGATGTTCTGAAAGAGCTGCATCCAGACCCCTACAAATCAGCCGGGCTAGACAATCTGGACCTTTTCTTTCTAAAATTATCTGCCGAAATTGTTGCCACCCCTATTACTAGCCTGTTCAACCTCTCTTTCGTGTCGTCTGAGATTCCCAAAGATTGGAAAGCAGCTGCGGTCATCCCCCTCTTCAAAGGGGGGTACACTCTTGACCCAAACTGCTACAGACCTATATCTATCCTACCCTGCCTTTCTAAGGTCTTCGAAAGCCAAGTCAACAAACAGATTACCGACCATTTCGAATCTCACCATACCTTCTCTGCTATGCAATCTGGTTTCAGAGCTGGTCATGGGTGCACCTCAGCCACGCTCAAGGTCCTAAACGATATCTTAACTGCCATCGATAAGAAACATTACTGTGCAGCCGTATTCATTCATCTGGCCAAGGCTTTCGACTCTGTCAACCACCACATCCTCATCGGCAGACTCGACAGCCTTGGTTTCTCAAATGATTGCCACCCTGGTTCACCAACTACTTCTCTGATAGAGTTCAGTGTGTCAAATCGGAGGGTCTGCTGTTCGGACCTCTGGCAGTCTCTATGGGGGTGCCACAGGGTTCAATTCTTGGATCGACTCTCTTCTCTGTATGCATCAATGATGTCGCTCTTGCTGCTGGTGAGTCTCTGATCCACCTCTACGCAGACGACACCATTCTGTGTACTTCTGGCCCTTCTTTGGACACTGTGTTAACAACCCTCCAGGCAAGCTTCAATGCCATACAACTCTCCTTCCGTGGCCTCCAATTGCTCTTAAATACAAGTAAAACTAAATGCATGCTCTTCAACCGATCGCTGCCTGCACCTGCCCGCCTGTCCAACATCACTACTCTGGACGGCTCTGACTTTGAATACGTGGACAACTACAAATACCTAGGTGTCTGGTTAGACTGTAAACTCTCCTTCCAGACACACATCAAACATCTCCAATCCAAAGTTAAATCTAGAATTGTCTTCCTATTTCGCAACAAAGCATCCTCCACTCATGCTGCCAAACATACCCTTGTAAAACTGACCATCCTACCAATCCTCGACTTCGGCGATGTCATTTACAAAATAGCCTCCAATACCCTACTCAACAAATTGGATGCAGTCTTTCACAGTGCAATCCGTTTTGTCACCAAAGCCCCATATACTACCCACCATTGCGACCTGTACACTCACGTTGGCTGGCCCTCGCTTCATACTCGTCGCCAACCCCACTGGCTCCATGTCATCTACAAGACCCTGCTAGGTATCGAGAGGTCGTCTTGCCTCGGTTGGCTTGGCAGGCGCCCACACCACGTCATGCTTTAGCCGGCCCATCAGGCTCCCACTCCTCAGTTAGTTCGTCAGGCTCCCCAGGCTCCCATTCCTCAGTTGGTTCGTCAGGCTCCCCAGGCTCCCACGCCTCAGTTGATTCGTCAGGCTCCCCAGGCTCTCACGCCTCAGTTGGTTCGTCAGGCTCCCCAGGCTCCCAAGCCTCAGTTGGTTCGTCAGGCTCCCCAGGCTCCCACGCCGCAGTTGGTTCGTCAGGCTTCCCAGGCTCCCACTCCTCAGTTGGTTCGTCAGGCTCCCCAGGATCCCATGCCTCTGCCGGTTCATCGGGATTCTATGCTCAAGCCGGCTTGTCCAGCGCCCATGCCTCGGCAGGCCCGTCAGGCTCGCCCAGGTGGGACGCCGGGTGGTGCCCCTAGAGGGGTCTATAAGAACCAACGCTGGAGTTGAAAAGCAGGTATGGTGAGTGAACATTTAATATAGCAGAGACATGGAACAGGACCAGCTTCAGAACTGGGTAACAAAAACAACAAACAACAATTAATGCTGAAGTGGGGAACAGAGCTGGGGAACAGACAGATCTGGGGGAGGTAATTGAGTCCAGGTGAGTGCAATGAATCGCTGATCTGCGTGACACGGGAAGTAGGTATGCATAATGATGGTGGCAGGAGTGCGTGGTGCTGGGCAGCCTGGCGCCCTCGAGCGCCAGGGAGGGAGAGTGGGCACAGGCGTGACAGTACCCCCCCTCTAGTTGCACCACCCGGCGTGAGCCTGATGGGCCAGCTGAGGCACGGGCACTGGACAAAGCCGGCTGGGCGTAAGATCTCGATGAACTGGCAGGAGGCGTGAAAGCCACTCAGTCCCACTGAGGCGTGGGAGACCGATGAGCAGATGCCTGACGAGCCGGCTGAGGCCTGACGTGGGATGTGCGCCTGCCGCCTGCCAACCTGGGTAAGGAAACCTCAGCATTCTGTAAGAACCAACGCTGGAGATGAGAAGCAGTGAACATTTAATATGACAGAGACATGGAACAGGACAGGAACAGCGTCAGAACCGGGTAACAGAAACGACAAACGGAAATTAATGCTAAAGTGGGGAACAGAGCTGGGGAACAGACAGATATAGGCGTGGTAATGACAGGTGATTGAATCCAAGTGAGTGCAAGGAATCGTTGACGGCAGGTAGCCGTCAGGTAGCATAGTGGTTGGAGCGGCAGGTAGCCTAGTGGTTAGAGCATTGGACTAGTAACCTGAAAGGTTGCAAGATCGAATCCCTGAGCTGACGAGGTAAAAAATCTGTTTTTCTGCCCTTGATCAAGGCAGTTAACCCACTGGTCCTAGGCTATCATTGAAAATAAGAATTTGTTCTTAAGTGACTTGCCTAGTTAAATAAAGGTAAAAAATGAATTGTTGATGTGTGTGACAAGGGAAGCAGGTGTGTGTAATAAGTGGCAGTAGAGCTGGGCAGCCTGGTTCCCTTGAGCACCAGGGAGGGAGAGTGTGTGCAGGTGTGACAACTCCCTGATCTTATCAAAAAGATAAGTTTGTCTAGCTGGGTCCAGTCCAGGTGGTGCTTGTACAGGCAGGTGGTGCTTGTACCATTGACGGGAGGAAGGATGTAAGCGTTGCGCAGCAGCTGAAACCTGGTCCCAACTAAGTCAGAACACTCCTTGGTGACAACAACACCAGGCACCATCGAAGCCGTAAAACATCGAAGCCGTAAAACAGGAAATAACAACAACTAAAAATCAGAATACATTACAATCCTGCAAAACATCAATTCCACTCCCAAGTTTAGATAAGAAGAATAACCTCATGCAATGCAATGACAATTATTTTTACCTGAAGTGCTGGTACTGCTTGATTTGTGGCAGCAACCTCAGGTGTTATTGCCAGCCATAGCTTTCTACCAGCACCCATACCATCCTCCAGTTCAACCAGCTGTGGGATGTTGTTGATGTTGTGAAGGACAGCAATCTCATACAAAGTGTTCTCTCTGGTCTTTCTGAAGCGCTGCTTGATGAGGCTGAAGTACCAGTCGGGGGCAAACTTGATGTGGCCTGTGATCAGGAAGTGAAGGTCCAGACTGTGGTGGAGCTTGTGTATGGTACGCCAGGCACAATACCAGAACACAAACGTGTTCTTGTTTTGGCCACTGCAGTAATCACAATTCAGGTCCACACATGTTTCCTCAACTCTGTAATTGGTGAAGAAGTGGTGCATGTAGTTGATGACTGCGCTGCTGCCTTTGCCTGCTTGGGCCAGCTCTCTTTTCGATGGGAAGCATTAGACCATTCTCCTTGTATGACTTGTGGAGGAGAGTCAGGCCTGTTCTACTGATGCAGAAAGACACATTCTAGATCCAAATATTTTAGCAATAGGCTATAACTAGTAATGTGAAATGGCATTCTGAGAAAACATCACTAATGTTGCATACAATTCATACATGTAAATTAATCTTAGCTAGCAAGCCAGCCATCTAACCTCAGCTAATGTTAGTTAGCTAACAGTAAGCTTTACCTTGGGGTCTTTTGTTTAGACATGTCACGTTAAATTTAGCTAGCTAAAAAATGAACTATAATCCCAATCCATAGAGTAACGCTACTAGCAATACAAAACCGATTGTCATAGCTAAAGTTAACCAAATAAATTAGGTTGAATGTTAACATTAGCTAGCAAGCCAGCCATCGAACTCCAGCTGGCTAGCTAACCTCTTGCCTTAACTTGCAATGAAAACAACTTTCTGACAAAATTAGAAACGTATACTATCTGAAACTGTGGCTATATTCTTACCCGTATACAACCCCTTTCATTAAATAAGACGTCCTGTGTCGTTTCCGTTTAGTTTGGACAGCTTGTTTGGCCTGTTGCGTTCCACTGATTTCAAAACTCGGTCAACTTCTTCCGTGACAACAACACTGTTCATCGCCATTTCTGCCCAGTCACCGTCGTCGGAAGACTCTACAATATCTTCTTCAATGATTAATTTTCTGAGTCAGAGAGAGTCAGCATGGCGTCGATCGTCCTCCAAGAAGTGGACCATCACAACTTTTTCCCACTGACCTTTGTCGATAGCGCCTGATAAATTCAGGGCAGCAATGTTATTGAGAGCAGTAGCAATGTTATTGAGAGCAGTAGCAACATATTTGCAGTTCTTGATGGGTAACATATATATCTTTAGAAAAGAATATGTTAGAAAGGATTATCTACGCATAACGAGCAGCTCATTTTGGTGACACAAGATGCTACAATCTGAAACTCATCTCTCTCAATGTCCAGCCCACTCATTATCTCAGCCAATCATGGCTAGCGGGAAGGTTCCTGGCTTTTCTTTGGCTAAACC
This sequence comes from Oncorhynchus kisutch, assembly GCF_002021735.2. Classification (NCBI taxonomy): domain Eukaryota; kingdom Metazoa; phylum Chordata; class Actinopteri; order Salmoniformes; family Salmonidae; genus Oncorhynchus; species Oncorhynchus kisutch. The sequence goes on from NC_034191.2 coordinate 483,090, forward strand.
AGCTAGGCTCTTAATTTATCAACTTTATTCATATTTACAGATGGTATACAAGTTTGTTATCAAGGCACATTAAAGTTCACCTGTTCAAGAAGGCATTTCTACCAAAAAGCATATTTTGGGAAATAAAATGTTACATTCAAACATCTTTCCTGTGAATTCATGACTTGCGACATACGTCTAGTTTCCTGAATCAGGTCACATATTGATTTGATTTCAGACTTTTAGGTCTATTGAACTGATTCCTATATGTTTTAGCGATATATATCCTCCTAGAGGATGTTGGACTTTTGGGGAATAGCCCAAGCCACAAGAAAGCATACCAAGCATCAATACATTATACGTCAAATATGTACCTCTGTTCTTTTGCTCCTGATAGAGGTTTTCCTTCTTGTGTCAGACCCAGGATGTGCTTGCATACTTCCTGGTTGATTCAGTCATACCCACCATGTTTGCTATGCATGGAAATCTTGGCTGTAGTTTGTCCCTAGGCCAGATACAGGAATCACACCGAAGCAAGTGCAGACAGACAGCCAGACAGACAGATGGGTCTTGACTTTTGTCCTCTCTGGCCGTGGGTTTCAGGACCTTGGTGGGTGTATTCGAGGAAGGCTGTTCAGAGGGTTACATGAGATCACTTCACAGGTCATTCAAACATCACAATTTAATGGTACATTATTAATATTCCATGGACCAAATGAAATGTCAAATGGTATTTTCAGTGGAGTGTGTCGGATGTGTCTGTTATGGTTTTGAATGAGACTAGCATGGTCTCTCTGCTCTCTCCCTGGGGATACCTGCTACTAGATAGTATGGTCTCTCTGCTCTCTCCCTGGGATACCTGCTACTAGATAGTATGGTCTTTCTGCTCTCTCCCTGGGGATACAGGCTACTAGATATCAAGGTCTTTCTGCTCTCTCCCTGGGGATACCTGCTACGAGATAGCATGGTCTCTCTGCTCTCTCCCTGGGGATACCTGCTACTAGATAGCATGGTCTCTCTGCTCTCTCCCTGGGGATACCTGCTTTTAGATAGCATGGTCTCTCTGCTCTCTCCCTGGGGATACCTGCTACTAGATCGTATGGTCTCTCTGCTCTCTCCCTGGGGATACCTGCTACTAGATAGTATGGCCTCTCTGCTCTCTCCCTGGGGATACCTGCTACTAGGGATCGGCCTTTATCATCCATTTTACTATGTGGTTGACTCACATTGCTACAATTTACAATATACTGTAAGTTCTCGTCTGGAAATGTGTTATGTGTGCTAAGTTTGGAAGTATGGACAATTTACAATTTACTAAATGAATGAATCAATTAATGGAAGTTGTTTCCCTTATGCGGAAAGCATGGAGGTCATGGCCCTCCCTCTTCAGCAAATGACAGACACACGGCTCTGACATACTACAGTACTGTAGTGAAGGGTACCATGAACCAGCTGATAAAAATGTATTTAGTATAGCCATTTATTACTAATCTAATCATATCATTGACAGTCTGCAGAGCACTCTAAAAGGGAGAAAAAATAAAGAAAAACGTATTTAACACTTCTGCATCACTTTAAACAAACAACTTTAAACTCATCTTATATTGTAAACTCTTAGAAAATAAGGGTTCCAAATGGGTTCTTTGGCTGTCTCCATAGGACAACCATTTTTGGAACGGGTTCTACAGGGAATCAAAACGGTTTTGCCTGAACCAAAAAGTGTTCCTCAAATGTTTTTCCTATGGGGAAAGCCGAATAATAATTTTAGGCTCGAGATAGAACCTTTTTTTCTAAGAGTGTAATTACTTTCGTTGTCCCATAAGTATGCACATACAGTCGTGGCAAAACATTTTGAGAATGACACAAATATTAATTTCTACAAAGTTTGCTGCTTCAGTGTCTTTTAGATATTTTTGTCAGATTTTACTATGGAAGACTGAAGTATAATTACAAGCATTTCATAATTGTCAAAGGCTTTTATTGACAATTACATGAAGTTGATGCAAAGAGTCAACATTTTCAGTGTTGACCCTTCTTTTTCAAGACCTCTGCAATCCACCCTGGCATGCTGTCAATTAACTTCTGGGCCACAACCTGACTGATGGCAGCCCATTCTTGCATAATAAATGCTCAGAATTTGTGGGGTTTTGTTGGTCCACCGGTCTCTTGAGGATTGACCACAAGTTCTCAATGGGATTAAGGTCTGGGGAGATTCCTGGCCATGGACCCAAAATATTGATGTTTTGTTCCCCGAGCCACTTAGTTGTCTCTTTTGCCTTATGGCAGGGTGGTTCATCATGCTGGAAAATGCATTGTTTGTCACCAAACTGTTCCTGGATTGTTGGGCGAAGTTGCTCTCGGAGGATGTGTTGGTACCATTCTTTATTCATGACTGTGTTCTTAGGCAAAATTGTGAGTGAGCCCACTCCCTTGGCTGAGAAGCAACCCCACACATGAATGGTCTCAGGATGCTTTACTGTTGGCATGACACAGGACTGATGGTAGCGCTCACCTTATCTTCTCCGGACAAGCTTTTTTTCCATATGCCCCAAACAATCGGAAAGGGGATTCATCTGAGAAAATGACTTTACCCCAGTCCTATCCCTGTACCTTTTGCAGAATATCAGTCTGTCCCTGATGTTTTGCCTGGAGAGAAGTGGCATCTTTGCTGCCCTTCTTGATACCAGGCCATCCTCCAAAAGTCTTCGCCTCACTGTGCGTGCAGATGCACTCACACCTGCCTGCTGCCATTCCTGAGCAAGCTCTGAACTGGTGGTGCCTTGATCCCACAGCTGAATCAACTTTAGGAGACGGTCCTGGCGCTTGCTGGACTTTCTTGGGAGCCCTGAAGCCTTCTTCACAACAATTGAACCGCTCTCCTTGAAGTTCTTGATGATCCGATAAATGGTTGATTTAGGTACAATCTTATTGGCAGCAATATCCTTGCCTGTGAAGCCCTTTTTGTGCAAAGTAATGATGACGGCACGTGTTTCCTTGCAGGTAACCATGATTGACAGAGGAAGAACAATGATTCCAACCACCACCCTCCTTTTGAAGCTTCCAGTCTGTTATTCGAACTCAATCAGCATGACAGAGTGATCTCCAGCCTTGTCCTCGTCAACACTCACACCTATGTTAACGAGAGAATCACTGACAGCATGTCAGCTGGTCCTTTTGTGGCAGGGCTGAAATGCAGTGGACATGTTTTTGGGGGGGATTCAATTCATTTGCATGGCAAAGAGGGACTTTGCAATGAAATTCATCTGATCATTCTTCATAACATTCTGGAGTACATGCAAATTGCCATCATACAAACTGAGGCAGCGGACTGTGAAAATTAATATTTGTGTCATTCTCAAAACTTTTGAACACGACTGTACAGTAACACACTATTTTAGTACTCTGTTAAGGCTTTCTGCTGCTGCATGGTATCATTAGGAATACAGACCAGTTTTCCTGATTTGTGATCAGAACATTGAATTGTTATGAGAAATTAAGGTTAATGGGAGAACCTTCTGAGAGCGTGAGGTGGAGAGACTGATAGAACCATCTGCGGCTGGAGCTGAGGCTGCTGTTGTCACTGAGCAGTGGCTGGAGCTAAGGCTGCTGTTGTCACTGAGCAGTGGCTGGAGCTCAAGTTGTTGTTGTCACTGTGGCTAGTGTTAGGCTGCTGTTGTCACTGTGCAGTGGCTGGAGCTAAGGCTGCTGTTGTCACTGAGCAGTGGCTGGAGCTCAAGTTGTTGTTGTCACTGTGGCTAGTGTTAGGCTGCTGTTGTCACTGAGCAGTGGCTGGAGCTGAGGCTGCTGTTGTAACTGTGCAGTGGCTGGAGCTAAGGCTGCTGTTGTCACTGAGCAGTGGCTGGAGCTGAGGCTGCTGTTCTCACTGAGCAGTGGCTGGAGCTGAGGCTGCTGTTGTCACTGAGCAGTGGCTGGAGCTGAGGCTGCTGTTGTCACTGAGCAGTGGCTGGAGCTGAGGCTGCTGTTATCACTGAGCAGTGGCTGGAGCTCAAGTTGTTGTTGTCACTGTGGCTAGTGTTAGGCTGCTGTTGTCACTGAGCAGTGGCTGGAGCTGAGGCTGCTGTTGTAACTGTGCAGTGGCTGGAGCTAAGGCTGCTGTTGTCACTGAGCAGTGGCTGGAGCTGAGGCTTCTGTTGTCACTGAGCAGTGGCTGGAGCTGAGGCTGCTGTTGTCACTGTGCAGTGGCTGGAGCTGAGGCTGCTGTTGTCACTGTGCAGTGGCTGGAGCTGAGGCTGCTGTTATTACTGTGCAGTGGCTGGAGCTGATGCTGTTGTAACTGAGCAGTGGCTGGAGCTGAGACTGCTGTTGTCACTTTGGTGCCTGGAGCTAAGGCTGCTGTTGTCACTGTGGTGCCTGGAGCTAAGGCTGCTGTTGTCACTGAGCAGTGGCTGGAGCTGAGGCTTCTGTTGTCACTGAGCAGTGGCTGGAGCTGAGGCTGCTGTTGTCACTGAGCAGTGGCTGGAGTTAAGGCTGCTGTTGTCACTGAGCAGTGGCTGGAGCTAAGGCTGCTGTTGTCACTGAGCAGTGGCTGGAGCTAAGGCTGCTGTTGTCACTGTGCAGTTGCTGGAGCTCAGGTTGTTGTTGTCATTGTGGCTAGTGTTAGGCTGCCGTTGTCACTATGCAGTGGCTGGAGCTAAGGCTGATGTTGTCTGCACAGTGGCTGGAGCTGAGGATTATTTTGTCAATATGAAGCAACTGTTATGTTGCTCTTATCACTGTGCATTGGCTAGTGTTAAGCTGCTGTTGTCACTGTGCAGTGGCTGGTGTTAGGCTGCTGTTGTAACTAGGTAGTGCCTAGTGTTAGGCTGCTGTTGAACGTATATAGTGGCTAGTGTTAGGCTGAAGTTGTCACTGTGCTGTGGCTAGGGTTAGGCTGCTGTTATCACTGTGTTGAGGCTAGTGTTAGGCTACTGTTGTCACTGTGTTGAGGCTAGTGTTAGGCTGCTGTTGTCACTGTGTTGAGGCTAGTGTTAGGCTGCTGTTGTCACTGTGTTGAGGCTAGTGTTAGGCTGCTGTTGTCGCTGTGCAGGGTCTAGTGTTAGGCTGCTGTTTTCACTATGTTGAGGCTAGTGTTAGGCTGCTGTTGTCACTGTGTTGAGGCTAGTGTTAGGCTGCTGTTGTCACTGTGTTGCAGCTAGTGTTAGGCTGCTGTTGTCACTGTGTTGAGGCTAGTGTTAGGCTGCTGTTTTCACTGTGTTGAGGCTAGTGTTAGGTTGCTGTTGTCACTGTGTTGAGGCTAATGTTAGGCTGCTGTTGTCACTGTGTTGAGGCTAGTGTTAGGCTGCTGTTGTCACTGTGTTGAGGCTAGTGTTAGGCTGTTGTTGTCACTGTGTTGAGGCTAGTGTTAGGCTGCTGTTGTCGCTGTGCAGTGTCTAGTGTTAGGCTGCTGTTTTCACTGTGTTGAGGCTAGTGTTAGGCTGCTGTTGTCACTGTGTTGAGGCTAGTGTTAGGCTGCTGTTGTCACTGTGTTGCAGCTAGTGTTAGGCTGCTGTTGTCACTGTGTTGAGGCTAGTGTTAGGCTGCAGTTGTTGCTGTGCATTGGCTGGCGCTCAGGTTGCTATTGTCACTGTGGTTAGTGTTAGGCTGCTGTTGTCACTGTTTAGTGATTCGTCTCAGGCTGCTGTTTTGACTGAGGCTAGTGTTAGACTGTTGTTGTGACTGTGCATTGTCTAGTGTTAGCCTAGTGTTAGCCTGTTTTTGTCACTGTTCAGTGGCTCCTGTTAGGCTGTTGTTGTCACTGTGTAGAGGCAAGTGTTAGACTCTTGTTTTAAATAGGTAGTGCCTGGTGTTAGGATGCCATTGAACCTATGTAGTGGCTAGTGTTATGCTGCTGTTGTCACTGTGTAGAGGCAAGTGTTTGACTCTTGTTGTAAATAGTTAGTGCCTGGTGTTAGGATGCTGTTGTCACTGTGCAGTGTCTAGTGTTAGGCTGCTGTTGTCGGTGTGCAGTGGCTGGTGTTAGGCTGCTGTTGTAACTATGTAGAGGCAAATGTTAGACTCTTGTTTTAAATAGGTAGTGCCTGGTGTTAGGATGCCATTGAACCTATGTAGTGGCTAGTGGAAGGCTGCTGTTGTCACTGTGTAGAGGCAAGTGTTTGACTCTTGTTGTAAATAGGTAGTGCCTGGTGTTAGGATGCCATTGAACCTATGTAGTGGCTAGTGTTATGCTGCTGTTGTCACTGTGTAGAGGCAAGTGTTTGACTCTTGTTGTAAATAGTTAGTGCCTGGTGTTAGGATGCTGTTGTCACTGTGCAGTGTCTGGTGTTAGGCTGCTGTTGTAACTGTACACTGGCTAGTGTTAGGTTTCTGTTGTCACTGTGCACTGGCTAGTGTTAGGTTTCTGTTGTCACTGTGCACTGGCTAGTGTTAGGTTTCTGTTGTCACTGTGCACTGGCTAGTGTTAGGTTTCAGTTGTCACTGTGTAGTGGCTAGTGTTAGGCTGCTGTTGTCACTGTGTAGTGGCTAGTGTTAGGCTGCTGTTGTCAATGTGTAGTGGCTGGAGCTAAGGCTGCTATTGTTATTGTGGCTAGTGTTAGACTGTTGTTTTGACTGTGCATTGTCTAGTGTTAGCCTGTTTTTGTCACTGTTCAGTGGCTAGTGTTAGGCTGCTGTTGTCACTGTGTTGAGGCTTGTGTCTACTTTCACACATTAACAAGTCCAATACCTCAAATGAAAGATAAACATCCTGTTCATCTACCCATCGTGTCCGATTTTTAAAATGTTTTACAGCGAAAACACAACTTATATTTATGTTAGACCACCACCAAATCAAAGGGAAAACGCAGCCATTTTTTCCAGCCAAAGATAGAGTCACAAAAGCAGGATTAGAGATAAAATGAATCACTAACCTTTTAAAAATGTTCATCAGATGACACTCATATAATATGTTACACAATACATTTATGTTTTGTTCGATAATATGCATATTTATATCCACAAATCTCGGTTTACATTGACGCCATGTTCAGAACTGCCTCCAAAATATCCGGAGGAATTATAGAAAGCTACGCCAGATAACAGAAATACTCATCATAAACTTTGACTAAAGATACATGTTCTACATATAATTAAAGATACACTGGTTCTTAATGCAACCGCTGTGTCAGATTTCTTTTAAACGTTTCGGAAAAAGCCTAACATTGCAATAATCTGAGACGGCGCTCAGACGTAAAAGTATTTCTCCGCCATGTTGGAGTCAACAGAAATATGAAATTACAACATAAATATTCCCTTACCTTTGATGATCTTTCACCAGAATGTAGTGCAAGGAGTCCTAGTTCCACAATAAATTGTTGTTTTGTTCCATAATGTCCAATTATTTATTTTTTTACCTTTATTTAAGGCAAGTCAGTTAAGAACAAATTCTTATTTTCAATGACTGCCTAGGAACAGTGGGTTAACTGCCTGTTCAGGGGCAGAACGACAGATTTGTACCTTGTCAGCTCAGGGGTTTGAACTTGCAACCTTCTGGTTACTAGTCCAATGCTCTAACCACTAGGCTACGCTGCCACCCCAATACTAGTGGAGCTGCATTTGCTATCACTTTCAGCTCACGTGCACAAAAACTGACTGCTGGTCCAGGATAACTCGCATGAAAACTTCCAAAAGATATATTCCATGTCGAATAAACTGGTCAAACTAAGTAGAGAATCAACCTTCAGGATGTTATTATCATATATATCCAATAACGTTCCAACCGGATCATACGTTTTCAGCTGGAGCCAAATGGAACGGCGGTAGCACCCACAGAGAAATGCGCCACAGGAAAATGGCATTCTGTCGGGACACTGACTATTTCCCCTCCCATTCGGTCAAAGTTCACAGCAAATGGGGGCAGCAGGGTAGCCTAGTGGTTAGAGTGTTGGACTAGTAACCGGAAGGTTGCAAGTTTGCTGACAAGGTACAAATCTGTCGTTCTGCCCGTGAACAGGCAGTTAACCCACTGTTGCTAGGCCGTCTTTGAAAAGAAGAATATGTTCTTAACTGACTTGCCTGGTTAAATAAAGATACAAATAAAAAAAAGCTCCATTCCACTTTCTACTGAATGAGGACATCTAGTGGAAGGCGTAGGAAGTGCTACCAGATCCATATCTTGTTGGGAAAGGAGGGGGCGATGACGTCAAAGTTGCCCCACATTCAGAATTTCACTTCTTGTTTGGAAGATTGCCTGACCTATGAGTTCTGTTATACTCACAGACATAATTCAAACAGTTTTAGAAACTTCAGAGTGTTTTCTATCCAATATGAATAATAATATGCATATATTAGCAATCTAGGACAGTGTAGGATGCAGTTCACTATGGGCACGCAATTCATCCAAAGTGAAAATACTGCCCCCTATCCTCAACAAGATAAGACTATTTTGTTCACTTTGTTCATTATGCAATTCCTCTTGTACTATGGTTTGTTCAGTGGCTAGTCTAGTGTAATGCTGATGTTTGTTCCTTTCTATTGTTTGAGCGAATCCACTGTTTTGTAGTTGTCCCTTATTTCATAATGTGGTAGCTAGTATTACTCATGGTAATATTTATTATACTTATTTTGTTCATAGTCTCTCTATGCAGTGCTCCTGGTTAGTAGTAGACGGATGCCTGGTTAGTAGGGGTATCCCTGTAGTAAAATGAAGGCAATGTACATCTTTGTTATTGATGAGTAGTGGTGTTCTCATGTTTGTACTATGCTGTGACTACATGTAACATAGTCCCTAACAATTACACAGGGGATATATTCACATAGTCCACAGGGGATATATTCATATAGGTTGATAGTTGCTGGCCTTGCATGTATGTATCGTGTCCATTATATCCACTACAGCTAGTTTCCTAGTAACTGTCATGCATAGCATTTGCAAGATGGCTGTGCCAATTTGACTTCATTCATTTTGCAAGGTGACTGAAAATCCGTTACCAGTCAAGATGACTAGTATTACTCATCTACTTACTTGAAATACACAATTTGTCCTAAAACAGAGTATAATGTGTGGAAGAGAAAGCTGAATAGATGCCTGTCCAAATACTATAGAACCACTATACTGTAGAGCACTATGGGAGAATCACAATACTGTAGAGCACTATGGGAGCACCACTATAATGTATACCACTATGGGAGCACCACTATAGTGTAAACCACTATGGGAGCACCACTATACTGTAGAGCACTATGGGAGCACCACTATACTGTAGAGCACTATGGGATCACCACTATAATGTATACCACTATGGGAGCACCACTATAGTGTAAACCACTATGGGAGCACCACTATACTGTAGAGCACTATGGGAGCACCACTATACTGTAGAGCACTATGGGAGCACCACTATAATGTATACCACTATGGGAGCACCACTATACTGTAGAGCACTATGGGAGCACCACTATACTGTAGAGCACTATGGGAGCACCACTATACTGTAGAGCACTATGGGAGCACCACTATAATGTATACCACTATGGGAGCACCACTATACTGTAAACCACTATGGGAGCACCACTATACTGTAGAGCACTATGGGAGCACCACTATACTGTAGAGCACTATGGGAGCACCACTATAATGTATACCACTATGGGAGCACCACTATACTGTAAACCACTATGGGAGCACCACTATACTGTAGAGCACTATGGGAGCACCACTACACCACTATACTGTAAACCACTATGGGAGAACCACAATACTATACAGCACTATGGGAGCATCACTACACCACTATACTGTAGACCACTATGGGAGCACCACTACACCAGTATACTGTAAACCACTATGGGAGCACCACAATATAATACATCACTATGGGAGCACCAGTATACTGTAGAGCACTATGGGAGCACCAGTATACCGTGCCGTGCTTCTACACCTGCATTGCTTGCTGTTTGGGGTTTTAGGCTGGGTTTCTGTACAGCACTTTGAGATATCAGCTGATGTATGAAGGGCTATATAAATAAATTTGATTTGATTTGATGGGAGCACCAGTATACTGTAGATCACTATGGGAGCACCCCTATAGTGTAGAGCACTATGGGGGCACCACTATACTGTAGAGCACTATGGGAGAACTACTATACTGTAGAGCACTTTGGGAGCACCACTGCACCACTATATTATAGACCACTATGGGAGCACCACTATACTGTAGAGCACTATGGGAGCACCACTACACCACTATACTGTAGACCACTATGGGAGCACCACTATTCCACTATACTGTAGACCACTATGGGAGCACCACTATACTGTAGACCACTATGGGAGCACCAATATACTGTAGACAACAATGGGAGCACCACTATACTGTAGAGCACTATGGGAGCACCACTGTACTGTATATTACTATGGGAGCACCACTATACTGTAGAGCACTATGGGAGCACCACTATACTATAGACCGCTATGGGAGCACCACTACACCACTATACTGTGGACCACTATGGGAGCACCACTATTCCACTATACTGTAGACCACTATGGGAGCACCACTATACTGTAGACCACTATGGGAGCACCAATATACTGTAGACAACTATGGGAGCACCACTATACTGTAGAGCACTATGGGAGCACCACTACACCACTATACTGTAGACCACTATGGGAGCACCACTATTCCACTATACTGTAGACTACTATGGGAGCACCACTATACTGTAGACCACTATGGGAGCACCAATATACTGTAGACAACTATGGGAGCACCACTATACTGTAGAGCACTATGGGAGCACCACTGTACTGTATATTACTATGGGAGCACCACTATACTGTAGAGCACTATGGGAGCACCACTATACTATAGACCGCTATGGGAGCACCACTATACTATAGACCGCTATGGGAGCACCACTACACCACTATACTGTAGATCACTATGGGAGCACCACTATACTGTAGAGCACTATGGGAGCACCACTACACTATAGACCGATATATGAGCACCGCTATACTGTAGAGCACTATGGGAGCACCACTACACCAGTATACTGTAGATCACTATGGGAGCACCACTATACTGTAGAGCACTATGGGAGCACCACTACACTATAGACCGATATATGAGCACCGCTATACTGTAGAGCACTATGGGAGCACCACTACACCAGTATACTGTAGTTCACTATGGTATCACCACTATACTGTAGAGCACTATGGGATCACCACTATACTGTAGAGCACTATGGGAGCACCACTATACTGTATACCACTATGGGAGCACCACTATACTGTATACCACTATGGGAGCACCACTATACTGTAGAGCACTATGGGAGCACCACTATACTGTAGAGCACTATGGGAGAACCACTATACTGTAGAGCACTTTGGGAGCACCACTGCACCACTATATTATAGACCACTATGGGAGCACCACTATACTGTAGAGCACTATGGGAGCACCACTACACCACTATACTGTAGACCACTATGGGAGCACCACTATTCCACTATACTGTAGACCACTATGGGAGCACCACTATACTGTAGACCACTATGGGAGCACAAATGTACTGTAGACAACTATGGGAGCACCACTATACTGTAGAGCACTATGGGAGCACCACTGTACTGTATATTACTATGGGAGCACCACTATACTGTAGAGCACTATGGGAGCACCACTATACTATAGACCGCTATGGGAGCACCACTACACCACTATACTGTAGATCACTATGGGAGCAACACTATACTGTAGAGCACTATGGGAGCACCACTACACTATAGACCGATATATGAGCACCGCTATACTGTAGAGCACTATGGGAGCACCACTACACCAGTATACTGTAGTTCACTATGGTATCACCACTATACTGTAGAGCACTATGGGAGCACCACTATACTGTAGACCACTATGGGAGCACCACTATACTGTATACCACTATGGGAGCACCACTATACTGTATACCACTATGGGAGCACCACTATACTGTATATCACTGTGGGAGCACCACTATACTGTAGAACACTATGGGGGCACCACTATACTGTAGAACACTATGGGAGCACCACTACACTATATATAACTATGGGAGCACCACTATACTGTAGATCACTATGGGAGCACCACTACACTGTAGAGCACTATGGGAACACCACTATACTGTAAACCACTATGGGAGCACCACTATACTGTAGAGCACTATGGGAGCACCACTATACTGTAGAGCACAATGGGAGTACCACTATACTGTAGACCACTATTGGAGCACCACTACACCACTATACTATATATCACTATGGGAGCATCACTACACCACTATACTGTAGACCACTATGGGAGCACCACTATAATGTAGAGCACTATGGGAGCACCACTATTCTATACATCACTATGGGAGCAGCACTATACTGTAGACCTCTATTGGAGCACCAGTATACAACTATACTGCAGCTGTCCATGTCTATAACCTTCAAATCAAATGTTATTGGTCACATACACATGGATAGCAAATTTTATTGCGAGTGTAGCGAAATGCCCCAGCATATTCCTACTAATATCACCGTGTCAAAACTGAATTTTATTTCTAACTTCACTGTTGCATTTGTAAAAGGTTGAAGCGAGGATCATTTGGTGAGTTAAGGATCAAAGGAAATGGTTTAGTAGGATGTCAGCTTTGCTGTGAAGGGAGGGGAAGGGGAGCGTGAGGAAGGTGGAGGGGGGTTATTGCATATGATATATGGATAGTTCTATCTGTAATGATATGCCAGTGAATAAATGGTCTCAAGCATAGTCAGCTTCAGTCAATATAATCTCCCAGGGAAGGTGTTCATTAATCTTACCGGGCTGTGGCTAATCATGTCCATCTACTTGACCCCACGTCTCACCTGCTTACAGTATGTATTTTAATTAATGTTTCACACTGATGTCCACAGCCAGCAGGTAGGCAGGCAAGCAGTTATGCAGGCAGTTAGGCTGCTAGGTAGGCAGTTAGGCTGCTAAGAAGGCAGTTAGGCTGCTAAGAAGGCAGTTAGGCTGCTAGGTAGGCAGTTAGGCAGGCAGGCAATTAGGCTGCTAGGTAGGCAAGCAGTTAGGCAGGCACGCAGGCACGCAGGCAGTTAGGCTGCTAGGTAGGCAAGCAGTTAGGCAGGCAAGCAGTTAGGCAGGCAGTTAGGCTGCTAGGCGGGCAAGCAGTTAGGCTGCTAGGTAGGCAAGCAGTTAGGCTGCTAGGTAGGCAGTTAGGCTGCTAGGTAGGCAGTTAGGCAGGCAGGCAATTAGGCTGCTAGGTAGGCAAGCAGTTAGGCAGGCAGGCAGTTAGGCTGCTAGGCAGGCAGGCAAGCAGTTAGGCTGCTAGGCATGCAGGCAAGCCGTTATGCAGGCAGACAAGCAGTTAGGCTGCTAGGTAGGCAGTTAGGCTGCTAAGAAAGCAGTTAGGCTGCTAGGTAGGCAGTTAGGCAGGCAGGCAGGCAATTAGGCTGCTAGGTAGGCAAGCAGTTAGGCAGGCACGCAGGCAGTTAGGCTGCTATGTAGGCAAGCAGTTAGGCAGGCAGGCAAGCAGTTAGGCTGCTAGGTAGGCAAGCCGTTAGGCAGGCATGCAGGCAGTTAGGCTGCTAGGCGGGCAAGCAGTTAGGCTGCTAGGTAGGCAGTTAGGCTGCTAGGTAGGCAAGCAGTTAGGCTGCTAAGAAGGCAGTTATGCAGGCAGGCAGGCAATTTGGCTGCTAGGCAAGCAGTTAGGCTGCTAGGCAAGCAGTTAGGCTGCTAGGTAGGCAAGCAGTTAGGCAGGCACGCAGGCAGTTAGCCTGCTAGGCGGGCAAGCCATTTTGCTGCTAGGTAGGCAAGCAGTTAGGCTGCTAGGTAGGCAAGCAGTTAGGCTGCTAAGAAGGCAGTTAGGCAGGCAGGCAGTTGGTCTGCTAGGCAAGCAGTTAGGCTGCTAGGTAGGTAGTTAGGCTGCTAGGTAAGCAAGCAGTTAGGCTGCTAGGCAGTAAGTTATGCTAATAGGCAAGCAGTTAGGCTGCTAGGTAGGCAAGCAGTTAGGCTGCTAAGAAGGCAGTTAGGCAGGCAGGCAGTTGGTCTGCTAGGCAAGCAGTTAGGCTGCTAGGTAGGTAGTTAGGCTGCTAGGTAAGCAAGCAGTTAGGCTGCTAGGCAGTAAGTTATGCTAATAGGCAAGCAGTTAGGCTGCTAGGTAGGCAGATAAGCTGCTTGGCAGGCAGTTATGCTGCTAGGCAGGCAGGCAAGCAGTTAGACAGGCAGGCAAGTAGGCAGGTAAGCAGTTAGGGTGCTAGGTAGGCAGGCAGGCAAGCAGTTAGGCTGCTAGGCAGGCAAGCAGTTAGGCTGCTAGACATGCAGGCAAACAGTTATGCAGGCAGACAAGCAGTTAGGCTGCTAGGTAGGCAGTTAGGCTGCTAAGAAGGCAGTTAGGCAGGCAGGCAGGCAAGCAGTTAGGCTGCTAGGTAGTCAGGCAGGCAAGCAGTTAGGCTGCTAGGTAGGCAGTTAGGCAAGCAAGCAGTCAGGCTGCTAGGCAGGCAGTTAGGCTGCTATGTAGGCAGTTAGGCTGCTAGGCTTGCAGTTAGGCTGCTAGGCAGGCAGGCAAGCAGTTAGGCAGGCAGGCAGGCAGGCAAGAATGTTAGGCAGTCTGGCAGGCAAGCAGTTAGGCAGTCTGGCAGGCAAGCAGTTAGGCAGTCCGGCAGGCAAGCAGTTAGGCTGCTAGGTATTCAGGCAGGCAAGCAGTTAGGCTGCTAGGGAGGCAGTTATGCTGTTAGGTAGGCAGTTAGGCAGGCAAGCAGTTAGGCTGCTAGGCAGGCAGCCAAGCAGTTAGGCAGGCAAGCAGATAGGCAGGCAGACAAGCAGTCAGGATGCTAGGTTGGCTGGCAGGCAAGCGGTTAGGCTGCTAGGTAGGCAGGTAGGCAAGCGGTTAGGCTGCTAGGTAGGCAGGCAGGCAAGCAGTCAGGATGCTAGGTAGGCAGGCAGGCAGGCAGGCAGGCAAGCGGTTAGGCTGCTAGGTAGGCAGGCAGGCAAGCAGTCAGGATGCTAGGTAGGCAGGCAGGCAGGCAGGCAGGCAAGCGGTTAGGCTGCTAGGTAGGCAGGCAGGCAAGCGGTTAGGCTGCTAGGTAGGCAGGCAGGCAAGCAGTTAGGCTGCTAGGTAGGCAGGCAGGCAGGCAGGCAGGCAAGCAGTTAGGCTGCTAGGTAGGTTGGCAGGCAAGCGGTTAGGCTGCTAGGTAGGCAGGCAGGCAAGCGGTTAGGCTGCTAGGTAGGTTGGCAGGCAGGCAAGCAGTTAAGCTGCTAGGTAGGCAGTTAGGTAAGAAGTTAGCCTGCTAGGCAAGCAGTTAGGCTGCTAGGCAGGCAGTTAGGCGTGCTAGGCTGCTGGGCAGGCAGGCAATAAAGCAGTTAGGCAGGCAGGCAGGCAAGCAGTTAGACAGGCTGGCAGACAAGCAGTTAGGCTGCTAGGTAGGCAGGCAGGCAAGCAGTTAGGCTACTAGGTAGGCAGGCAGGGGAGCAGTAAGGCTGCTAGGTAGGCAGTTAGGCTGCTAGGCAGGCAGTTAGGCTGCTAGGCAGGCAGTTAGGCTGCTAGGTAGGAAGTTAGGCTGCTAGGCAGGCAGTTAGGCAGGCAAGCAGTTAGGCTGCTAGGCAAGCAGTTATGCAGGCAAGCAGTTAGGCTGCTAGGCAGGCAGACAAGCAGTTAGGCAGGCAGGCTGGGAAGCAGTTAGGCAGGCATACAAGCAGTTAGGCTGCTAGGTAGGCTGGCAGACAAGCAGTTAGGCTGCTAGGTAGGCAGTTAGGCTCCTATGTAGGCAGTTAGGCTGCTAGGCAAGCATTTAGGCTGGTAGGCAGGCAGGCAAGCAGTTAGGCAGGCTGGCAGGCAAGTAGTTAGGCTGCTAGGTAGGCAGGCAGGCAATCAGTTAGGCTGCTAGGTAGGCAGTCAGGCAAGCATTTAGGCTGCTAGGTAGGCAGTTAGGCTGCTAGGAAAGCAGTTAGGCAGGCAAGCAGTTAGGCTGCCAGGCAGGCAGGCAAGCAGTTAGGCTGCTAGGCAGGCAAGCAGTTAGGCAGGCAGGCAAGCAGTTAGGCTGCTAGGCAGGCAAGCAGTTAGGCAGGCAGGCAAGCAGTTAGGCTGCTAGGTAGGCAAGCAGTTATGCAGGCAGGCAAGCAGTTAGGGTGCTAGGTAGACAAGCAGTTAGGCAGGCACGCAGGCAGTTAGGCTGCTAGGTAGGCAAGCAGTTAGGCAGGCACGCAGGCAGATAGGCTGCTAGGCGGGTAAGCAGTTAGGCTGCTAGGTTGGCAAGCAGTTAGGCTGCTAGGTAGGCAAGCAGTTAGGCAGGCACGCAGGCAGATAGGCTGCTAGGCGGGTAAGCAGTTAGGCTGCTAGGTTGGCAAGCAGTTAGGCTGCTAGGTTGGCAAGCAGTTAGGCTGCTAGGCGGGTAAGCAGTTAGGCTGCTAGGCGGGTAAGCAGTTAGGCTGCTAGGTTGGCAATACGTTAGGCAGAGTTTTTATTAGTTTATTTTTTAATTACTTTTTTAAACATTTATTTAACTAGGCAAGTCAGTTAAGAACACAATTGTATTTACAATGGTGGCCTACACTGGCCAAACCCGGATGACACTGGGCTAATTGTGTGCCGCCCTACGGGACGCCCAATCACATCCGGTTGTGATACAGAATGGATTCAAAACAGGGTGTCTGTAGTGGCACCTCTAGCACTGAGAAGCAGTGCCTTAGACCGCTGCGCCACTCGGAAGCCCAGGTGAGCCAAGGTTTAATAATTGTCTCTGTGACTCTGTCTGATCCATCCACCAACCGTTATTCAGTATCTCTACTGTTGGACTCAGCTCTGATGTACACTACTGTTCAAAAGTTGGGGGTCACTTGAAAATGTCCTTGTTTTTGAAAGAAAAGCAAAATGAATGTGTCCATTAAAATAACATCAAATGGATCAGAAATACAGTGTAGACATTGTTAATGTTGTAAACGAGTACAGAGGCCCATTATCAGCAACCATCACTCCTGTGTTACAATGGCACAATTGTTTTAGCTAATCCAAGTTTATCATTTTCAAAGGCTAAATGATCATTAGAAAACCCTTTTTGCAATTATGTTAGCACAGCTGAAAACTGTAAACTAGCCTTCTTTAGACTAATTGAGTTTCTGGAGCATCAGCATTTGTGGGTTGGATTACAGCCTCAACATGGCCACAAACAAATTTTTTATGAAACTCTTCAGTCTATTCTTGTTCTGAGAAATGAAGGCTATTCTATGTGAGAAATTGCCAAGAAACTGAAGATCTCTTACAATGCTGTGTACTACTCCCTTCACAGAACTGCGCAAACTGGCTATAACCAGAGTAGAAAGAGTGGGAGGCCCCGATGCACAACTGAGCAAGACGAGATGCTCATTAGAGTGTCTAGTTTGAGAAACAGACACCTCACAAGTCCTCAACTGACAGCTTCATTAAATAGTACCCGCAAAACACCAGTCTCAACGTCAGTGAAGAGGTGACTCCAGGATGCTGGCCTTCTAGGCAGAGTTGCAAAGAATTAGCCATATCTCAGACTGGTCACTAAAAATAGAAGATTAAGGTGGGAAAAATAAGAAAACACTGGACAGAGGAACTCTGCATCCCGGAGTCGCCTCTTCACTGTTGACGTTGAGACTGGTGTTTTGCGGGCATAATTTAATGAAGCTGTCAGTTAGCTCTGTGTGCAGCAGGTAACTAATTTGTTCCTGTTCAAATAACAAATTCTCTGCTTATCCACTGTCAAACGCAAAGACATCTTTAATTTGAAATAGATTCTCGCTCGCGATTCCTCGTTCAAGTTTCCTGGTATATGAAATACCCACTGCATGTTGATTAAGCCTTAATGCAATTATGAAGATGTAGAGTAATGGTCTACTTTACATTTTCAGAGAGCGGTATTTTTTTCCAGAGCAGACAGCAGCTCACCGTTATGATCTTTTAACATACTTTATCCGAAAGGGAGAAGTAAACTCCTGGGTAAACAATCTGATCAACCTTTCAGTCAGTTTGATTAGACAATCTGATCATGTAAGGGTTTTCCTGTGGTGAAGGAGAGGCGGACCAAAACGCAGCGTGGTTATATTGATTCATGTTTAATAAAAAAAAGATAAACACGAACACTACAAAACAATAAATGTGGAAAACCAAAAACAGTCCTATCTGGTGCAAAACACAGAGACAGGAACAATCACCCACAAACACACAGTGAAACCCAGGCTACCTAAGTATGATTCTCAATCAGAGACAACTAATGACACCTGCCTCTGATTGAGAACCATACTAGGCCGAAATACCCAAAACCTAGAAAAACAAACAGACTGCCCACCCAACTCACACCCTGACCATACTAAATAAATACAAAACAAAGGAAATAAAGGTCAGAACGTGACAGATCAACCTTTCAGTCAGTTTGATTAGACAATCTGATCAACCATTCAGTCAGTTTGATTAGACAATCTGATCAACCATTCAGTCAGTTTGATTAGACAATCTGATCAACCATTCAGTCAGTTTGATTAGACAATCTGATCAACCATTCAGTCAGTTTGATTAGACAATCTGATCAACCATTCAGTCAGTTTGATTAGACAATCTGATCAACCATTCAGTCAGTTTGATTAGACAATCTGATCAACCATTCAGTCAGTTTGATTAGACAATCTGATCAACCTTTCAGTCAGTTTGATTAGAAAATCTAATCAACCTTTCAGTCAGTTTGATTAGACATTCTCTCAACCGCTCATTCTTTGCAGTATCGTTATTTATTTATTTTCTAATTTTTTCTAATCCTCTGTAGCTCAGTTGGTAGAGCATGGGGTTTGCAACAACAGGATAGTGGGTTCAATTCCTGGGACTACCTATACGTAAGATAGATGCTTAAATTAAAGTGTTTTTCTAAATAGCATATATATTTATTATATATGATAGTATTTCCACTCGTACAAACATAGTGGCTTGTTTTGTTTTTCTTTATTGATGTGTCAGAACTGACTTTTTCAAATGGACTTGAATCTAAAAATAATGTTATCAAAACAATCGTTGACTTAATTAGCTAAAAGGGTCAGTCGAGGTGTGCTGATACTGCTGTGGTGGTGTTTCTACCATGCTGTGTTGTCATGTGGTGTTTCTACCATGCTGTGTTATGTGGTGTTTCTACCATGCTGTGTTGTCATGTGGTGTTTCTACCATGCTGTGTTTCTACCATGCTGTGTTGTCATGTGGTGTTTCTACCATGCTGTGTTTTCATGTGGTGTTTCTACCATGTTGTGTTCCTACCATGCTGTGTTGTCACGTGGTGTTTCTACCATGTTGTGTTTCTACCATGCTGTGTTGTCATGTGGTGTTTCTACCATGTTGTGTTTCTACCATGCTGTGTTGTCATGTGGTGTTTCTACCATGCTGTGTTGTCATGTGGTGTTTCGACCATGCTCTGTTTTCATGTGGTTTTTCTATCATGCTGTGTTGCTACCATGCTGTGTTGTCATATGGTGTTTCTCCCATGCTGTGTTGTCATGTGGTGTTTCTATCATGCTGTGTTGTCATGTGGTGTTTCTACCATGTTGTGTTTCTACCATGCTGTGTTTTCATGTGGTGTTTCTACCATGCTGTGTTGTCATGTGGTGTTTCTACCATGTTGTGTTTCTACCATGCTGTGTTGTCATGTGGTGTTTCTACCATGCTGTGTTTTCATGTGGTGTTTCTATCATGCTGTGTTGCTACCATGCTGTGTTGTCATGTGGTGTTTCTACCATGTTGTGTTTCTACCATGCTGTGTTGTCATGTGGTGTTTCTACCATGCTGTGTTGTCATGTGGCGTTTCTACCATGCTGTGTTGTCATGTGGCGTTTCTACCATGCTGTGTTGTCATGTGGTGTTTCTACCATGCTGTGTTGTCATGTGGTGTTTCTACCGTGCTGTGTTGTCATGTGGTGTTTCTACCATGTTGTGTTTCTACCATGCTGTGTTGTCATGTGGTGTTTCTACCATGTTGTGTTTCTCCCATGCTGTGTTGTCATGTGGTGTTTCTATCATGCTGTGTTGTCATGTGGTGTTTCTACCATGTTGTGTTTCTACCATGCTGTGTTGTCATGTGGTGTTTCTACCATGCTGTGTTTTCATGTGGTGTTTCTATCATGCTGTGTTGCTACCATGCTGTGTTGTCATGTGGTGTTTCTACCATGTTGTGTTTCTCCCATGCTGTGTTGTCATGTGGTGTTTCTATCATGCTGTGTTGTCATGTGGTGTTTCTACCATGTTGTGTTTCTACCATGCTGTGTTTTCATGTGGTGTTTCTACCATGCTGTGTTTCTACCATGCTGTGTTGTCATGTGGTGTTGCTACCATGCTGTGTTGTCATGTGGTGTTTCTACCATGTTGTGTTTCTACCATGCTGTGTTGTCATGTGGTGTTTCTACCATGCTGTGTTGTCATGTGGCGTTTCTACCATGCTGTGTTGTCATGTGGTGTTTCTACCATGCTGTGTTGTCATGTGGTGTTTCTACCATGCTGTGTTGTCATGTGGTGTTCCTACCATGCTGTGTTGTCATGTGGTGTTTCTACCATGTTGTGTTTCTACCATGCTGTGTTGTCATGTGGTGTTTCTATCATGCTGTGTTGTCATGTGGTGTTTCTACCATGTTGTGTTTCTACCATGCAGTGTTTTCATGTGGTGTTTCTACCATGCTGTGTTGTCATGTGGTGTTTCTACCATGTGGTGTTTCTACCATGCTGTGTTGTCATGTGGTGTTTCTATCATGCTGTGTTGCTACCATGCTGTGTTGTCATGTGGTGTTTCTACCATGTTGTGTTTCTACCATGCTGTTTTGTCATGTGGTGTTTCTACCATGCTGTGTTGTCATGTGGCGTTTCTACCATGCTCTGTTGTCATGTGGTGTTTCTACCATGTTGTGTTTCTACCATGCTGTGTTTTCATGTGGTGTTTATACCATGTTTTGTTGTCATGTGGTGTTTCTACCATGCTGTGTTTTCATGTGGTGTTTCTACCATGTTGTGTTTCTACCATGCTGTGTTGTCATCTGGTGTTTCTTCCATGATGTGTTGTCATGTGGTGTTTCTACCATGCTGTGTTGTCATGTGGTGTTTCTACCATGCTGTGTTGTCATGTGGTGTTTCTACCATGCTGTGTTGTCATGTGGTGTTTCTACCATGCTGTGTTGTCATGTGGTGTTTCTACCATGTTGTGTTTCTACCATGCTGTGTTGTCATGTGGTGTTTCTACCATGTTGTGTTTCTACAATGCTGTGTTGTCATGTGGTGTTTCTACCATGCTGTGTTGTCATGTGGTGTTTCTACCATGTTGTGTTTCTACCATGCTGTGTTTTCATGTGGTGTTTCTACCATGCTGTGTTGTCATGTGGTGTTTCTACCATGTTGTGTTTCTACCATGCTGTGATGTCATGTGGTGTTTCTACCATGCTGTGTTGTCATGTGGTGTTTCTACCATGTTGTGTTGCTACCATGCTGTGTTGTCATGTGGTGTTTCTACCATGTTGTGTTTCTACCATGCTGTGTTGTCATGTGGTGTTTCTACCATGCTGTGTTGTCATGTGGCGTTTCTACCATGCTGTGTTGTCATGTGGCGTTTCTACCATGCTGTGTTGTCATGTGGTGTTTCTACCATGTTGTGTTTCTACCATGCTGTGTTGTCATGTGGTGGTTCTACCATGTTGTGTTTCTACCATGCTGTGTTTTCATGTGGGGTTTTTCTACCATGTTTTGTTGTCATGTGGTGTTTCTACCATGTTGTGTTGTCATGTGGTGTTTCTACCATGCTGTGTTTTCATGTGGTGTTTCTACCATGTTGTGTTTCTACCATGCTGTGTTGTCATGTGGTGTTTCTTCCATGATGTGTTGTCATGTGGTGTTTCTTCCATGATGTGTTGTCATGTGGTGTTTCTACCATGCTGTGTTGTCATGTGGTGTTTCTACCATGCTGTGTTGTCATGTGGTGTTTCTACCATGCTGTGTTGTCATGTGGTGTTTCTACCATGCTGTGTTGTCATGTGGTGTTTCTACCATGTTGTGTTTCTACCATGCTGTGTTGTCATGTGGTGTTTCTACCATGTTGTGTTTCTACAATGCTGTGTTGTCATGTGGTGTTTCTACCATGCTGTGTTGTCATGTGGTGTTTCTACCATGTTGTGTTTCTACCATGCTGTGTTTTCATGTGGTGTTTCTACCATGCTGTGTTGTCATGTGGTGTTTCTACCATGTTGTGTTTCTACCATGCTGTGATGTCATGTGGTGTTTCTAACATGCTGTGTTGTCATGTGGTGTTTCTACGATGTTGTGTTGCTACCATGCTGTGTTGTCATGTGGTGTTTCTACCATGTTGTGTTTCTACCATGCTGTGTTGTCATGTGGTGTTTCTACCATGCTGTGTTGTCATGTGGCGTTTCTACCATGCTGTGTTGTCATGTGGCGTTTCTACCATGCTGTGTTGTCATGTGGTGTTTCTACCATGTTGTGTTTCTACCATGCTGTGTTGTCATGTGGCGTTTCTACCATGCTGTGTTTTCATGTGGTGTTTCTACCATGTTGTGTTCCTACCATGCTGTGTTGTCATGTGGTGTTTCTACCATGTTGTGTTTCTACCATGCTGTGTTGTCATGTGGTGTTTCTACCATGCTGTGTTGTCATGTGGTGTTTCTACCATGCTCTGTTTTCATGTGGTTTTTCTATCATGCTGTGTTGCTACCATGCTGTGTTGTCATATGGTGTTTCTCCCATGCTGTGTTGTCATGTGGTGTTTCTATCATGCTGTGTTGTCATGTGGTGTTTCTACCATGTTGTGTTTCTACCATGCTGTGTTTTCATGTGGTGTTTCTACCATGCTGTGTTGTCATGTGGTGTTTCTACCATGTTGTGTTTCTACCATGCTGTGTTGTCATGTGGTGTTTCTACCATGCTGTGTTTTCATGTGGTGTTTCTATCATGCTGTGTTGCTACCATGCTGTGTTGTCATGTGGTGTTTCTACCATGTTGTGTTTCTACCATGCTGTGTTGTCATGTGGTGTTTCTACCATGCTGTGTTGTCATGTGGCGTTTCTACCATGCTGTGTTGTCATGTGGTGTTTCTACCATGCTGTGTTGTCATGTGGTGTTTCTACCATGCTGTGTTGTCATGTGGTGTTTCTACCGTGCTGTGTTGTCATGTGGTGTTTCTACCATGTTGTGTTTCTACCATGCTGTGTTGTCATGTGGTGTTTCTACCATGTTGTGTTTCTCCCATGCTGTGTTGTCATGTGGTGTTTCTATCATGCTGTGTTGTCATGTGGTGTTTCTACCATGTTGTGTTTCTACCATGCTGTGTTGTCATGTGGTGTTTCTACCATGCTGTGTTTTCATGTGGTGTTTCTATCATGCTGTGTTGCTACCATGCTGTGTTGTCATGTGGTGTTTCTACCATGTTGTGTTTCTCCCATGCTGTGTTGTCATGTGGTGTTTCTATCATGCTGTGTTGTCATGTGGTGTTTCTACCATGTTGTGTTTCTACCATGCTGTGTTTTCATGTGGTGTTTCTACCATGCTGTGTTGTCATGTGGTGTTTCTACCATGTTGTGTTTCTACCATGCTGTGTTGTCATGTGGTGTTGCTACCATGCTGTGTTGTCATGTGGTGTTTCTACCATGTTGTGTTTCTACCATGCTGTGTTGTCATGTGGTGTTTCTACCATGCTGTGTTGTCATGTGGCGTTTCTACCATGCTGTGTTGTCATGTGGTGTTTCTACCATGCTGTGTTGTCATGTGGTGTTTCTACCATGCTGTGTTGTCATGTGGTGTTTTCTACCATGCTGTGTTGTCATGTGGTGTTTCTACCATGTTGTGTTTCTACCATGCTGTGTTGTCATGTGGTGTTTCTACCATGTTGTGTTTCTCCCATGCTGTGTTGTCATGTGGTGTTTCTATCATGCTGTGTTGTCATGTGGTGTTTCTACCATGTTGTGTTTCTACCATGCTGTGTTTTCATGTGGTGTTTCTACCATGCTGTGTTGTCATGTGGTGTTTCTACCATGTGGTGTTTCTACCATGCTGTGTTGTCATGTGGTGTTTCTACCATGCTGTGTTTTCATGTGGTGTTTCTATCATGCTGTGTTCCTACCATGCTGTGTTGTCATGTGGTGTTTCTACCATGTTGTGTTTCTACCATGCTGTTTTGTCATGTGGTGTTTCTACCATGCTGTGTTGTCACGTGGCGTTTCTACCATGCTCTGTTGTCATGTGGTGTTTCTACCATGTTGTGTTTCTACCATGCTGTGTTTTCATGTGGTGTTTATACCATGTTTTGTTGTCATGTGGTGTTTCTACCATGCTGTGTTTTCATGTGGTGTTTCTACCATGTTGTGTTTCTACCATGCTGTGTTGTCATCTGGTGTTTCTTCCATGATGTGTTGTCATGTGGTGTTTCTACCATGCTGTGTTGTCATGTGGTGTTTCTACCATGCTGTGTTGTCATGTGGTGTTTCTACCATGCTGTGTTGTCATGTGGTGTTTCTACCATGCTGTGTTGTCATGTGGTGTTTCTACCATGTTGTGTTTCTACCATGCTGTGTTGTCATGTGGTGTTTCTACCATGTTGTGTTTCTACAATGCTGTGTTGTCATGTGGTGTTTCTACCATGCTGTGTTGTCATGTGGTGTTTCTACCATGTTGTGTTTCTACCATGCTGTGTTTTCATGTGGTGTTTATACCATGTTTTGTTGTCATGTGGTGTTTCTACCATGCTGTGTTTTCATGTGGTGTTTCTACCATGTTGTGTTTCTACCATGCTGTGTTGTCATCTGGTGTTTCTTCCATGATGTGTTGTCATGTGGTGTTTCTACCATGCTGTGTTGTCATGTGGTGTTTCTACCATGCTGTGTTGTCATGTGGTGTTTCTACCATGCTGTGTTGTCATGTGGTGTTTCTACCATGCTGTGTTGTCATGTGGTGTTTCTACCATGTTGTGTTTCTACCATGCTGTGTTGTCATGTGGTGTTTCTACCATGTTGTGTTTCTACAATGCTGTGTTGTCATGTGGTGTTTCTACCATGCTGTGTTGTCATGTGGTGTTTCTACCATGTTGTGTTTCTACCATGCTGTGTTTTCATGTGGTGTTTCTACCATGCTGTGTTGTCATGTGGTGTTTCTACCATGTTGTGTTTCTACCATGCTGTGATGTCATGTGGTGTTTCTACCATGCTGTGTTGTCATGTGGTGTTTCTACCATGTTGTGTTGCTACCATGCTGTGTTGTCATGTGGTGTTTCTACCATGTTGTGTTTCTACCATGCTGTGTTGTCATGTGGTGTTTCTACCATGCTGTGTTGTCATGTGGCGTTTCTACCATGCTGTGTTGTCATGTGGCGTTTCTACCATGCTGTGTTGTCATGTGGTGTTTCTACCATGTTGTGTTTCTACCATGCTGTGTTGTCATGTGGTGGTTCTACCATGTTGTGTTTCTACCATGCTGTGTTTTCATGTGGGGTTTTTCTACCATGTTTTGTTGTCATGTGGTGTTTCTACCATGTTGTGTTGTCATGTGGTGTTTCTACCATGCTGTGTTTTCATGTGGTGTTTCTACCATGTTGTGTTTCTACCATGCTGTGTTGTCATGTGGTGTTTCTTCCATGATGTGTTGTCATGTGGTGTTTCTTCCATGATGTGTTGTCATGTGGTGTTTCTACCATGCTGTGTTGTCATGTGGTGTTTCTACCATGCTGTGTTGGCATGTGGTGTTTCTACCATGCTGTGTTGTCATGTGGTGTTTCTACCATGCTGTGTTGTCATGTGGTGTTTCTACCATGTTGTGTTTCTACCATGCTGTGTTGTCATGTGGTGTTTCTACCATGTTGTGTTTCTACAATGCTGTGTTGTCATGTGGTGTTTCTACCATGCTGTGTTGTCATGTGGTGTTTCTACCATGTTGTGTTTCTACCATGCTGTGATGTCATGTGGTGTTTCTACCATGCTGTGTTGTCATGTGGTGTTTCTACCATGTTGTGTTTCTACCATGCTGTGTTGTCATGTGGTGTTTCTTCCATGATGTGTTGTCATGTGGTGTTTCTTCCATGATGTGTTGTCATGTGGTGTTTCTACCATGCTGTGTTGTCATGTGGTGTTTCTACCATGCTGTGTTGTCATGTGGTGTTTCTACCATGCTGTGTTGTCATGTGGTGTTTCTACCATGCTGTGTTGTCATGTGGTGTTTCTACCATGTTGTGTTTCTACCATGCTGTGTTGTCATGTGGTGTTTCTACCATGTTGTGTTTCGACAATGCTGTGTTATCATGTGGTGTTTCTACCATGCTGTGTTGTCATGTGGTGTTTCTACCATGTTGTGTTTCTACCATGCTGTGATGTCATGTGGTGTTTCTACCATGCTGTGTTGTCATGTGGTGTTTCTACCATGTTGTGTTTCTACCATGCTGTGTTGTCATGTGGTGTTTCTACCATGTTGTGTTTCTACCATGCTGTGTTGTCATGTGGTGTTTCTACCATGCTGTGTTGTCATGTGGCGTTTCTACCATGCTGTGTTGTCATGTGGCGTTTCTACCATGCTGTGTTGTCATGTGGTGTTTCTACCATGTTGTGTTTCTACCATGCTGTGTTGTCATGTGGTGTTTCTACCATGCTGTGTTTTCATGTGGTGTTTCTACCATGTTGTGTTTCTACCATGCTGTGTTGTCATGTGGTGTTTCTACCATGCTGTGTTGTCATGTGGTGTTTCTACCATGCTCTGTTTTCATGTGGTGTTTCTATCATGCTGTGTTGCTACCATGCTGTGTTGTCATATGGTGTTGCTACCATGCTGTGTTGTTGTCTTAGGTCTCTCTTTATGTAGTGTTGTGGTGTCTCTATTGTCATGATGTGTGTTTTGTCTTACATTTTTATTTTTAATCCCAGCCCCAGTCCCCACAGGAGGCCTTTTGCCTCTTGATAGGCCTTCGTTGTAAGTAATAATTGTTTTCTTAATTGACTTGCCTAGTTAAATAAAGGATCAAATATAACATTTCACTGAGCAGCCATTACAAACACAGGCTGTAAAACAGTGATTTCTGAGGTCAATACAGAAAAGACCATACATGTGCCTGGCGAAGGAGAGATGTGCCTGGTGGAGGAGAGATGTGCCTGGTGGAGGAGAGATGTGCCTGGTGGAGGAGAGATGTGCCTGGTGGAGGAGAGATGTGCCTGGTGGAGGAGAGATGTGCCTGGTGGAGGAGAGATGTGCCTGGTGGAGGAGAGATGTGCCTGGTGGAGGAGAGATGTGCCTGGTGGAGGAGAGATGCGACTGGTGGAGGAGAGATGCGACTGGCGGAGGAGAGATGTGCCTGGCGGAGGAGAGATGTGCCTGGTGGAGGAGAGATGTGCCTGGTGGAGGAGAGATGTGACTGGTGGAGGACAGATGTGACTGGTGGAGGAGAGATGTGACTGGCTGAGGAGAGATGCGACTGGTGGAGGAGAGATGCGACTGGTGGAGGAGAGATGTGACTGGTGGAGGAGAGATGTGACTTGTGGAGGAAAGATGTGACTGGTGGAGGAGAGATGTGACTGGTGGAGGAGAGATGTGATTGGTGATGTGCCTGGTGGAGGAGAGATGTGCCTGGTGGGGGAGAGATGTGCCTGGTGGAGGAGAGATGTGACTGGCGGAGGAGAGATGTGACTGGCGGAGGAGAGATGTGACTGGCGGAGGAGAGATGTGCCTGGCGGAGGAGAGATGTGCCTGGCGGAGGAGAGATGTGCCTGGCGGAGGAGAGATGTGCCTGGCGGAGGAGAGATGTGACTGGTGGAGGAGAGATGTGACTGGTGGAGGACAGATGTGACTGGTGGAGGAAAGCTGTGACTGGTGGAGGAGAGATGTGACTGGTGGAGGAGAGATGTGATTGGTGATGTGCCTGGTGGAGGAGAGATGTGCCTGGTGGAGGAGAGATGTGCCTGGTGGAGGAGAGATGTGCCTGGTGGAGGAGAGATGTGACTGGTGGAGGAGAGATGTGACTGGCGGAGGAGAGATGTGACTGGCGGAGGAGAGATGTGCCTGGCGGAGGAGAGATGTGCCTGGCGGAGGAGAGATGTGCCTGGCGGAGGAGAGATGTGCCTGGCGGAGGAGAGATGTGCCTGGCGGAGGAGAGATGTGACTGGTGGAGGACAGATGTGACTGGTGGAGGAAAGATGTGCCTGGTGGAGGAGAGATGTCCCCGTCTGCCTGGGAAATAAATACTTCAATTATTTGATGACTGTTGTCAATCTCTCTAGAGAAATAAAATAATATCTACTTACTGCTAGTTGTGCCCACAAGGTATCAACAACATTCTGACCATAAGGTCTCTGTCAGTTGTCAAGCCTTCCCCACAGACTTTTTAGTGCACCAGCCAGACATTTTATGAATAGTTTTAATTGTTTAACTTAATGAGGCTTTGATAAATATCAGACTTTAGTATTCTCTTGTTGTTAAAGTAATCTTTGGAAGACCAAGTGAGCTGAGGCTATGGAAACATCATGTAAAAAAAATGATTGGATAGGCCGGACATCTGTAGTTTCCACTTAAAATGGATACATGCTGTTATACAACCCATTGTCAGGGCACAAGGCAATACCCAGATGCAGACACAGGAGGCAGATGGTTTGAATCTTTGATATATCCAAAAGGGGTAGGCAAGAGATTGGTCATGGACAGGGAAAAAGTCAAAACCAGTTCAGAGGTAGAGTGAGTCAGGCAGGCTTGACGTCAGGGCAGGCAGAATGGTCAGGCAGGTGGGTTAAGTCCAGAAAACAGGCAAGGGTCAAAACCGGGAGGACTAGAAAAAAGGAATAGGAAAGCCAGGAGCATGGGGAAAAACACTCTAGTTGACTTGGAACATTCAAGACGAACTGGCACAGAGAGACAGGAAACACGGGGATAAATACACCGGGGATAAATACACCAGCGATAACAAGTGACACCTGGAGGGGGTGGAGACAATAACAAGGCCAGGTGAAACTGATCAGCGTGTGACGCACAGTATTTAGAAAAGCTTTTTTGAAAAATATACACTGTATGTTGCACAGTGTCAGGTAAATAAGCCATGCAAATGAAACTCACTTCATATTCCCTCCTTCTATGTGTTGCAGATTTTTCCAAAACTGTAGCATGGAGGCAAGTATCATACGCAGCAGTGTTGAGAATGACACCGGACAGCTCGTCGTCACTGCTAAGTTCACGGCCACAGCTTCGACACGGACATGACCACGGTGTAGGGATTTTGACTCCTGACTGGCCGGCATCCTTCTCTAACCATCACCTGTCTGCCCTCAGTCTGCTCAGCTCCCAGGAGGAATACAGTAGCCAAGGTCAGTCAGACCAACCCTAACCCTGAGTCTGTTCAGCTCCCAGGAGAAATACAGTAGCCAAGGTCAATCAGACCAACCCTAACCCTGAGTCTGTTCAGCTCCCAGGAGAAATACAGTAGCCAAGGTCAGTCAGACCAACCCTAACCCTGAGTCTGTTCAGCTTCCAGGAGGAATACAGTAGCCAAGGTCAGTCAGACCAACCCTAACCCTGAGTCTGTTCAGCTCCCAGGAGAAATACACTAGCCAAGGTCAGTCAGACCAACCCTAACCCTCAGTCTGTTCAGCTCCCAGGAGGAATACAGTAGCCAAGGTCAGTCAGACCAACCCTAACCCTGAGTCTGTTCAGCTCCCAGAAGAAATACACTAGCCAAGGTCAGTCAGACCAACCCTAACCCTCAGTCTGTTCAGCTCCCAGGAGGAATACAGTAGCCAAGGTCAGTCAGACCAACCCTAACCCTGAGTCTGTTCAGCTCCCAGGAGAAATACAGTAGCCAAGGTCAGCCAGTCAGTCAGTCAGACAGACCTAACCCTCAGTCTGCTCAGCTCCCAGGAGGAATACAGTAGCCAAGGTCAGCCAGTCAGTCAGTCAGTCA
The DNA here is from genome assembly GCF_002021735.2 of Oncorhynchus kisutch. Lineage (NCBI taxonomy): Eukaryota > Metazoa > Chordata > Actinopteri > Salmoniformes > Salmonidae > Oncorhynchus > Oncorhynchus kisutch. The sequence continues at coordinate 512,947 of NC_034191.2, forward strand.
GACAGACCTAACCCTCAGTCTGCTCAGCTCCCAGGAGGAATACACTAGCAAGGTCAGCCAGTCAGTCAGTCAGACAGACCTAACCCTCAGTCTGCTCAGCTCCCAGGAGGAATACAGTAGCCAAGGTCAGCCAGTCAGTCAGTCAGACAGACCTAACCCTCAGTCTGCTCAGCTCCCAGGAGGAATACAGTAGCCAACATCAGTCAGTCCCTTATGAAAAAAGATTGCGGTCAGAGTAAAATGTAACTGCAGTACACTGTAATATAATTGTAGTCAGAGTGAAGTATAACTGCAGTATGCTTCAAATACTGCATCCAAAACTACAGCCTCTTCTTACTGCAGTAATTGTGTAGTGGACTGCAGTTACAGTGCAGTTATTCTGCAATTACTGCGCCCAAAATACCACAGTTGACTGCAGTTACTGTGCTTTCATCAGTTAGACCTGGCAGGGATACAATAGTTGTGGAATCTTCTAAATCAGAAAGATACCAGATCGTAAGGGTTTGCTTTTCCTGGAGTATTGCATTTGTTCCATTGTATTATACTATACTTTTGCCACACCAAATCTATTTCTAGAACTTTAACATAGTTTGATTGAGTTTTCCTGTCACAATGGAACCAATGGACTGGTCAAATCAAATGTATTTGTCACATGCTTGGTAAACAACAGGTGTAGACTAACAGTGAAATGCTTACAAGTCCAGGAAATACAACCCCTTCCCATCAGGAACTTTGGCAATCTAAAACAAATTATAAAAGTTTAATGATTTGAATAATACATGAACCCGTCGAGGACCACTTTGAAAACAAGTGTTTTAATTCATGCATTTAAGCGCTATATTCTGGTGCCCCAATGTACATGTTGTTGTATACTTTTGTTACCCAATTCATTTAAATGAAATTCACCGCTACAGGGTGAGAGTCAGTGTTACTACTACAGCTCCATTGGGGTGCTCCGTCCCTGTCTCTGCCTGCCCTTCAGACTGCATGGCCATGGATGCTTGGTTAGACCCTGGGATGCATCCCAAATGGCATCCTGTTCCCTATAGAGTGCACTAATTTGACTAATGCTCACTACGTTTTACCAGGGCTCTGGTCTAAAGGAGTACACTCAATGGGGAATAGGGTGCCATTTCGGATGCATCCCCGGTCAGTCCGGGAAATGAATCCCACCTATCCATCATAGGCTGTGGATAGTATGTAGTGACCCGGTTCCTGCCCTCTGTGAAATTAAGGGATCATGGCAATATCTGCCCCTCCCTGGACTCCCTGGACTCTTGTCACTGTAGGAAGAGAGAAGATGGATTTGTCAAAAAGGGAAGTATTTATTTCCAGAAGCCTAGGAGCCAGGGAGGCACACTGTGACTGACTACAGCTGGAACAAACACATGGTTTCTATATTGGTCTGTGACTGACCACAGCTGGAGCAAACACATGGTTTCTATATTGGTCTGTGACTGACTACAGCTGGAACAAACACATGGTTTCTATATTGGTCTGTGACTGACCACAGCTGGAACAAACACATGGTTTCTATATTGGTCTGTGACTGACTATAGCTGGAACAAACACATGGTTTCTATATTGGTCTGTGACTGACTACAGCTGGAACGAACACATGGTTTCTATATTGGTCTGTGACTGACTACAGCTGGAAAGAACACATGGTTTCTATATTGGTCTGTGACTGACTACAGCTGGAACAAACACATGGTTTCTATATTGGTCTGTGACTGACTACAGCTGGAACGAACACATGGTTTCTATATTGGTCTGTGACTGACCACAGCTGGAACAAACACATGGTTTCTATATTGGTCTGTGACTGACTATAGCTGGAACAAACACATGGTTTCTATATTGGTCTGTGACTGACTACAGCTGGAACAAACACATGGTTTCTATATTGGTCTGTGACTGACTACAGCTGGAACGAACACATGGTTTCTATATTGGTCTGTGACTGACTACAGCTGGAACGAACACATGGTTTCTATATTGGTCTGTGACTGACTATAGCTGGAACAAACACATGGTTTCTATATTGGTCTGTGACTGACTATAGCTGGAACAAACACATGGTTTCTATATTGGTCTGTGACTGACTACAGCTGGAACGAACACATGGTTTCTATATTGGTCTGTGACTGACCACAGCTGGAACAAACACATGGTTTCTATATTGGTCTGTGACTGACTATAGCTGGAACAAACACATGGTTTCTATATTGGTCTGTGACTGACTATAGCTGGAACAAACACATGGTTTCTATATTGGTCAGATCCATCCTGTCCCACATATATCCATGTTTCTGGAGAAGATAAAGACATGTCAATCTACTAATATTTTAACATTTTCCTACAAGATAGAACTGCCAAAGGGGGCAGAGTTGCAACTACTGCAGAGAGAGCCTGCAGAGTTTTGTCATACTATCCAAAAATACACCTTTCCAGAAACAAGTCTCTCAACATTGCCACTTGTTATAGACCCACTTCAGCTGTACCTTGGACACAATATGTGAATTGATTGCCCCCATCTATATTCAGAGTTGATACTGTTAGGTGTTATGCTTAACACCCCGGCCATCCTACAATCCAAGCTAGATGCCCTCAATCTCACACAAATTATCAAGGAACCTACCAGGTACAACCCTAAATCCGTAACCATCTTAGATATCATCCTGACCAACTTGCCCTCTAAATAGAACTCTACTGTCTTCAACCAGTATCTCAGTGATCACTGTCTCTTTGCCTGCGTGTTTTCAACCAGGATCTCAGCTATCACTGCGTCATTGTCTCCTTCCTTCTAGGATACAGGCCCGGGTATCCTGGAAGGATATTGACCTCATCCCGTCAGTAGAGGATGCCTGGTTGCTCTTTAAAAGTGCTTTCTCTCCATCTTAGACCTGCACAAGGTCTACAAAAATATAGAACTAAGAACAGATATAGCATTTGGTTCACCCCAGACCTGACTGCCCTTGACCAGCACAAAAATACCCTGTAGCGTTCTGCATTAGCATCGAATAGCCCTCGTGATATGCAACTTTTCAGGAAAGTCAGGAACCAATATACACAGCCAGTTAGGAAAGCTGAGGCTAGCTTTTTCAAAAAGAAATCCTGTTAATGCAAATTAATAACTTAAAAATCATACAATGTGATTTTATGCATTTTTGTTTTATATTCCGTCTCTCACAGTTTAAGTGTACCTATGATAAAAATTACAGACCTCTACATGCTTTGTAAGTAGGAAAACCTGCAAAATCCTATCAAATACTTGTTATCCCCACCATACATTTACGCTCAGTCTGTCGTCTTGATCGCTGTTGAATTTTTTTACCTGTTGGAGAGTTTTCGTCCTCTCTCTCTCTCTCTCTGTGGTTAGGATGGATCGTTCAGAGTGACATTCATTAGTTTCATTATAGAATGGATGTTTTGGCGGTTGTAGTTCTACGCGTTCAGTGACAGTGAATTCCTAGCTGCAGACTAGTAATTAATATCAAAGACTTGTTCTTATTCTGTCGGTATCATTAGTCTAAGAGTTTAACCACGTGGTATGGTTAAAAGATTCAGCAATGGTCTGCAACCTTTGTACTCTAGGGATTGAGAGAAACATGGTCTTCTGTGAATTTCTCAAAGTTGGGTTTTATTCGGAATTGCAGAAAAGGGCTGTCCCAGGATGCCTGACCCTAACTGGGCTCATGGGCGGTCCTCTGATTTAGTTGAACTCAAAAGGGAATTGAAGTTTCCTTCATTAAACAGTCCAAAATCACATTACAAAATTTTACAAACCGCATCATACTCACTCATTCATCTTATACAACAATTAGATGTAAACCTCATATCAGAGGCTATTATATAAACAGCGTTATGGTAATGTGGCCACACCCTCTCCCATGAGCTTCCCCAAGTTGTAACAAACGGACCAGTTCGTAGCTGGATTCTTCACCGATCTATTATACTTTCTCCAGGAATGTAAACGTTGTTCGAACCTCAAGTTCTGTGAGGTGGAAGAAATTCCTTTGTTCTCAATGAAACTTCACTCTACCTCTATACTGTGTGGCCATGAGGAGATCCTCTCCTCAGGAATTTACGACCTCTCTCTGACCACAGCAGCCTAGTTGAAGGAGGCAAGGGGGAGGCAGGGAGAGGGGGATGGGGCTTGCTGTACCCAAAGAGGGCAACGTCATGACAACACCATTCTGTATACATCTGGCTCTTCTTTGGACACTGTGTTAACAAACCGAACGAGTTTCAATGTATTAACTTAAGGAGCTGAATAATTTTGCACGCCCAATTTTTCAGTTTTTGATTTGTTAAAAAAGTTTGAAATATCCAATGAATTTCATTCCGCTTCATGATTGTGTCCCACTTGTTGTTGATTCTTCACAAAAAAATACAGTTTTATATCTTTATGTTTGAAGCCTGAAATGTGACAAAAGGTCGCAAAGTTCAAGGGGGGCGAATACTTTCGCAAGGCACTGTATATTTCACTGGTCATCCCCAAAGCCATCACTTCCTTCAGCCACCTTTCCTTCCAGTTCTCTGCTGCCAATGACTGGAACGAATTGTAAAAATCACTGGAGCTGGAGTCTTACAGTGGGGCAAAAAAGCATTTAGTCAGCCACCAATTGTGCAAGTTCTCCCACTTAAAAAGATGATTTTCATCATAGGTACACTTCAACTATGACAGACAAAATGAGAAAAGAAATTCCAGAAAATCACATTGTAGGATTTTTAATGAATTTATTTGCAACCACTAGGCTACCCTGCCGCCCCAATAACAAAAGTTTATCTCAATACTTTGTTATATACCCGTTGTTGGCAATGACAGTGGTCAAACGTTATCTGTAAGTCTTCACAAGGTTTTCACACACTGTTGCTGGTATTTTGGACCATTCCTCCATGCAGATCTCCTCTAGAGCAGTGATGTTTTGGGGCTGTTGCTGGGCAACACGGACTTTCAACACCCTCCAAAGATTTTCTATGGGGTTGAGATCTGGAGACTGGCTAGGCCACTCCAGGACCTTGAAATGCTTCTTACGAAACCACTCCTTCGTTGCCCGGGCGGTGTTTTTGGGATCATTGTCATGCTGAAAGACCCAGCCACATTTCATCTTCAATGCCCTTGCTGATGGAAGGAGGTTTTCACTCAAAATCTCACGACACATGGCCCCATTCATTCTTTCCTTTACACGGATCAGTCGTCCTGGTCCCTTTGCAGAAAAACAGCCCCAAAGCATGATGTTTCCACCCCCATGCTTCACAGTAGGTATGGTGTTCTTTGGATGCAACTCAGCATTCTTTGTCCTCCAAACGCGACGAGTTGAGTTTTTACCAAAAAGTTATATTTTGGTTTCATCTGACCATATGACATTCTCCCAATCTTCTTCTGGATCATCCAAATGCTCTCTAGCAAACTTCAGACGGGCCTGGACATGTACTGACTTAAGCAGGGGGACACGTCTTGCACTGCAGGATTTGAGTCCCTGGCGGCGTAGTGTGTTACTGATGGTAGGCTTTGTTACTTTGGTCCCAGCTCTCTGCAGGTCATTCACTAGGTCCCCCCATATGGTTCTGGGATTTTTGCTCACCGTTCTTGTGATCATTTTGACCCCACGGGGTGAGATCCAGATTGAGCCCCAGATTGAGGGAGATTATCAGTGGTCTTGTATGTCTTCCATTTCCTAATAATTGCTCCCACAGTTGATTTCTTCAAACCAAGCTGCTTACCTATTGCATATTCAGTCTTCCCAGCCTGGTACAGGTCTAGAATTTTGTTTCTGGTGTCCTTTGACAGCTCTTTGGTCTTGGCCATAGTGGAGTTTGGAGTGTGACTGTTTGAGGTTGTGGACAGGTGTCTTTTATACTGATAACAAGTTCAAACATGTGCCATTAATACAGGTAACAATTGGAGGACAGATGAGCCTCTTAAAGAATAAGTTACAGGTCTATGAGAGCCAGAAATCTTGCTTGTTTGTAGGTGACCAAATATTTATTTTCCACCATAATTTGCAAATAAATTCATAAAAAATCCTCCAATGATTTTCTGGATTTTTTTTCTCATCTTGTCTGTCATAGTTGAAGTGTACCTATAATGAAAATTACAGGCCTCTCATCTTTTTAAGTGGGAGAACTTGCACAATTGGTGGCTGACTAAATACTTTTTTGCCCCACTGTATATCTCCCTCGGTAACTTTAAGCATCAGCTAACAGAGCAGCTTACCGATCACTGTACCTGTACACATTCAATTTGTAAATAGCACAACCAACTACCTCATCCCCATATTGTTATTTTTCCTCTTGCTCTTTTTCACTCCAGTATCTCTTTTTGCACATCATCATCTGCCCATCTATCACTCCAGTGTTAATGCTAAATTGTAATTATTTTGCCTCTATGGCCTACTTATTGCCCTACCTCCCGACTCTTCTACATTTGCACACACTGTACAAAGATGTTTCTATTGTGTTATTGACTGTACGTTTGTTTATATGTAACTCTGTGTTGTTTTTGTTGCACTGCTTTACTTTCTTGGCCAGGTTGCAGCTGTAAATGAGAACTTGTTCTCAACTGGCCTACCTGGCTAAATAAAGGTGAAATAAAAAAAGTTTTAAAAAATATTCCCTTGTTCACCAAATGTTATTTTGTACTTTTAGAATTATTAGTGCAGGATGGTCTGTCTGGATGCTGATCTGCTTCTGAAATGATATAGACATTGTAGTGCTTTGTAAATCCCATCTGGAAAAGGTATGATGATTCCAGGAGATTTTAAACACGTTGATAAAGTCATAGTAGATCACAAAGAGAAAAAAACCCACAAGGCCTGTCGTGTCTACTAAGAATTGTCAGATCCACGACCAGAGACTAGTGACAGGATGATGTGGGGTCAATGACTAGAGACAGTATGATGTGGGGTCAATGACCAGAGACTGGAGACAGGATGATTTGGGGTCAATGACCAGAGACTGGAGACATGAGGATGTGGGGTCAATGACTAGAGACTAGAGACATTATGATGTGGGGTCAATGACCAGAGACTAGAGACAGTATGATGTGGGGTCAATGACTACAGACATTATGATGTGGGGACAATGATCAGAGACTAGAGACTGTATGATGTGGGGTCCATGACTAGAGACTGGAGACAGTATGATGTGGGGTCAATTACTAGAGACTAGAGACAGTATTATGTGGGGTCAATGACCAGAGACTAGAGACTGTATGATGTGGGGTCCATGACTAGAGACTGGAGACAGTATGATGTGGGGTCAATTACTAGAGACAGTATGATTTGGGGTCAATTACTAGAGACAGGATGATGTGGGATCCATGACCAGAGACTAGAAGACTGTATGATGTGTGGTCAATGACTAGAGACAGTATGATATGGGGTCAATTACCAGAGACTAGAGACAGTATGATGTGGGGTCAATGACCAGAGACAGGATGATGTGGGGTCAATGACTAGAGACAGTATGATGTGGGGTCAATGACCAGAGACTAGAGACAGTATGATGTGGGGACAATGATCAGAGACTAGAGACTGTATGATGTAGTGTCAATGACTAGAGACATTATGATGTGGGGTCAATGACCAGAGAGTAGAGACAGTATGATGTGAGATCCATAACTAGAGACTAGAGACAGTATGATGTGGGATCCATGACCAGAGACTAGAGACAGTATGATGTGGTGTCAATGACTAGAGACAGAATGATGTGGGGTCAATGACCAGAGACTAGAGACAGGATGATGTGGGATCCATGACCAAAGACTAGAGACTGTATGATGTGGGGTCAATGGCCAGAGATTAGAGACAGGATGATGAGGGGTCCATGACTAGAGACTAGAGACAGGATGATGTGGGATCCATGACCAAAGACTAGAGACTGTATGATGTGGGGTCCATGACTAGAGACTAGAGACAGTATGACGTGGTGTCAATTACTAGAGACTGGAGACAGGATGATGTGGGGTCATTGACTAGAGTCTAGAGACAGGATGATGTGGGGTCATTGACTAGAGACTGGAGACAGGATGATGAGGGGTCCATGACAAGAGACTAGAGACAGTATGATGTGGGGTCAATGACTAGAGACAGTATGATGTGGGGTCCATGACCAGAGAGTAGAGACAGTATGATGTGGGGTCATTGACTAGAGACTAGAGACAGGATGATGTGGGGTCAATGACTAGAGACTAGTGACAGTATGATGTGGGGACAATGACCAGAGAGTAGAGACAGTATGATGTGGTGGTATCATGTCAGTCTGTTAGTGTTACTAAGGGGAGGCTGGTGGTATCATGTCAGTCTGTTAGTGTTACTAAGGGGAGGCTGGTGGAATCATGTCAGTCTGTTAGTGGTACTAAGGGGAGGCTGGTGGTATCATGTCAGTCTGTTAGTGGTACTAAGGGGAGGCTGGTGGTATCATGTCAGTCTATTAGTAGGGTGCGATCACAACTTCTACATCTTGTTTTTATAAATTATTTAGACCAATTTTTTTCAGGCTAGTTCGACCTTGGTTCAACCTTGGCTTATGTAGGTGAACTGAACTGTGTTCAGTTTCCTGAACTGTGTTGTACTTTCTTGTTGTATAAATTTGTCACAAGTCATCGAAGCTGTGTTTTGTGTTTTTCTTTCCACATATTCTCTGACAAAGCTATGTGGGTTTTCAGCATGTCTCTTCATATTTTATTTCAAAGACTTGAAATTCAAAGTTGTGTTATTTTCCTCTTTCAGTATTTTTCTGTTTGAGTGGGGACATGACAGCGTTACTCCTAGAGTGCTAGCTTCCTGCTAGTGGAGACAGGGCAGTGTTACTCCTAGATTGCTAACTTCCTGCTAGTAGGGACAGGACAGCGTTACTCCTAGACTGCTAGCTTCCTGCTAGTGGAGACAGAGCAATCTAGGAGTAACACTGCCAACTTCCTGCTAGTAGGGACAGGACAGCGTTACTCCTAGACTCCTAGCTTCCTGCTAGTGGGGACAGGACAGCGTAACATAGTACCAGAGCCCATAATGTGAAAGAGAATAGAGTACTAGACCCCAGCACTATAAAGGGATTAGAGTACCAGAGCCCAACACTATAAAGGGAACAGAGTACCAGAGCCCAACACTATAAAGGGAATAGAGTACCAGAACCCAGATCTATAAAGGTAATATAGTACCAGAGCCCAGCACTATAAAGGGAATAGAGTACCAGAACCCAGAACTATAAAGGGAACAGAGTACCAAAGCCCATCACTATAAAGGGAACACAGTACCAGAGCCCATCACTATAAAGGGAATAGAGAACCAGAACCCATCACTATAAAGGGAATAGAGAACCAGAACCCAGCACTATAAAGGGATCAGAGAACCAGAGCCCAGCACTATAAAGGGAACACAGTACCAGAGCCCATCACTATAAAGGGATCAGAGAACCAGAGCCCAGCACTATAAAGGGAACACAGTACCAGAGCCCATCACTATAAAGGGATCAGAGAACCAGAGCCCAGCACTATAAAGGGAACACAGTACCAGAGCCCATCACTATAAAGGGATCAGAGAACCAGAGCCCAGCACTATAAAGGGAACACAGTACCAGAGCCCATCACTATAAAGGGATCAGAGAACCAGAACCCAGCACTATAAAGGGATCAGAGAACCAGAACCCAGCACTATAAAGGGATCAGAGAACCAGAACCCAGCACTATAAAGGGATCAGAGAACCAGAGCCCATCACTATAAAGGGAACACAGTACCAGAGCCCATCACTATAAAGGGAATAGAGTACCAAAGCCCATCACTATAAAGGGAACACAGTACCAGAGCCCATCACTATAAAGGGAATAGAGTACCAGAGCCCAGCACTATAAAGGGATCAGAGAACCAGAGCCCAGCACTATAAAGGGAATAGAGTACCAGAACCCAGAACTATAAAGGGAATGGAGTACCAGAGCCCAGCACTATAAAGGGAATGGAGTACCAGAGCCCAGCACTATAAAGGGAATAGAGTACCAGAACCCAGAACTATAAAGGGAATGGAGTACCAGAGCCCAGCACTATAAAGGGAATAGAGTACCAGAGCCCAGCACTATAAAGGGAATAGAGTACCAGAACCCAGAACTATAAAGGGAATGGAGTACCAGAGCCCAGCACTATAAAGGGAATGGAGTACCAGAGCCTATAACTATAAAGGGAATAGAGTACCAGAGCCCAGCACTATTAAGGGAATATAGTACTATTTTTGGTGCACCACTCATCTCCATGTCTTTAAGCACAATCTCCTGACTGGAACTCAACTCACATCACCACTAGCTATCTGCTTTTAGTGGAGAGTGGAGTGGAGAGCACTCTACTTCCCCAATAATGTCCAGCCAAGGCCGACAGTGTTGTCTTGTCTATTAGCTTGTCTTATGTAGAAAGGACCAGAACAAATGTTTCCATTTAGATCAACTCGTGTGGTCTTTGTATTTCAGGCTAGTTGATAATAATAATAATAATAATAATAATAAGAAGAAGAAGAAGAAGAAGAAGAAGAAGAAGAAGAAGAAGAAGAAGAAGAAGAAGAAGAAGAAGAAGAAGAAGAAGAAGAAGAAGAAGAAGAAGAAGAAGAAGAAGAAGAAGACAGTAATAGTAGTAATAATAGCAACAATAATGATAATATGAATAAAATATCGATAATATTAATAATAGTAATAATAAACATCAAAAATAATAATAACAATAATAATAGTAACAGTAATCTAGATAATCCATAATAATAACAATAATAATAGTAACAGTAATCTAGATAATCCATAATAATAACAATAACAATACTCATAACAATAGTAATCATAATAATAACAACTAACAATAATAATAATAATAATACGAAGAATAATAACAATAAGAATGTAGGTAATTAGTTGGCAGGCAGTGTAAAGGTATTGTTTTGAAGTTGTGGATGGTTGATTGAGCACTCAAACACAGGGAATGCCTCAGGCAATGCTTTTCTTCTCACTCCAAGGAAATTACCCTTGTTATCTGTGATTGTCTCAATTTAGCAACCTAGACTGGAAGAGAAGCATTGGTGATTTTCTTCTGTCACTCTGACTTTCTCATTTCAATCTCAAAGTCACTGTCACATCGCTGCTTTGGGAATCATTTTATGTTGTTGTTGAACAATGGACTACATTTTCTACTTCTGTGAACTCCCTGGCTGTTGATAACACCGTCACCCGTACCTGATGTACGACAGGATTAGGAGTCCTTGGCTGTTGATAACACCGTCACCCGTACCTGATGTACGACAGGATTTAGATTCCCTGGCTGTTGATAACACTGTCACCCTTACCTGATGTACGACAGGATTAGGAGTCCTTGGCTGTTGATAACACCGTCACCCGTACCTGATGTACGACAGGATTTAGATTCCCTGGCTGTTGATAACACTGTCACCCTTACCTGATGTGAGACAGGATTTAGATTCCCTGGCTGTTGATAACACTGTCACCCTTACCTGATGTGAGACAGGATTTAGATTCCCTGGCTGTTGATAACACCGTCACCCTTACCTGATGTACGACAGTATTAGGAGTCCTTGGCTGTTGATAACACCGTCACCCGTACCTGAGGTAAGACAGGATTAGGAGTCCTTGGCTGTTGATAACACCGTCACCCTTACCTGATGTATGACAAGATTTAGATTCCCTGGCTGTTGATAACACCGTCACCCTTACCTGATGGACGACAGGATTTAGATTCCCTGGCTGTTGATAACACCGTCACCCTTACCTGATGTACGACAGGATTAGGACGGTTAGATTGAGGAGAGGATGGTTAGATTGAGCAGAGGACAGTTCGATTGAGCAGAGGACAGTTAGATTGAGCAGAGGACAGTTAGATTGAGCAGAGGACAGTTAGATTGAGCAGAGGACAGTTAGATTGAGCAGAGGACGGTTAGATTGAGCAGAGGACGGTTAGATTGAGCAGAGGACGGTTAGATTGAGCAGAGGACGGTTAGATTGAGCAGAGGACGGTTAGATTGAGCAGAGGACGGTTAGATTGAGCAGAGTAATAATAATAATAACAACTAACAATAATAATAATAATAATACGAAGAATAATAACAATAAGAATGTAGGTAATTAGTTGTCAGGCAGTGTAAAGGTATTGTTTTGAAGTTGTGGATGGTTGATTGAGCACTCAAACACAGGGAATGCCTCAGGCAATGATTTTCTTCTCACTCCAAGGAAATTACCCTTGTTATCTGTGATTGTCTCAATTTAGCAACCTAGACTGGAAGAGAAGCATTGGTGATTTTCTTCTGTCACTCTGACTTTCTCATTTCAATCTCAAAGTCACTGTCACATCGCTGCTTTGGGAATCATTTTATGTTGTTGTTGAACAATGGACTACATTTTCTACTTCTGTGAACTCCCTGGCTGTTGATAACACCGTCACCCGTACCTGATGTACGACAGGATTAGGAGTCCTTGGCTGTTGATAACACCGTCACCCGTACCTGATGTGAGACAGGATTTAGATTCCCTGGCTGTTGATAACACCGTCACCCTTACCTGATGTACGACAGTATTAGGAGTCCTTGGCTGTTGATAACACCGTCACCCGTACCTGAGGTAAGACAGGATTAGGAGTCCTTGGCTGTTGATAACACCGTCACCCTTACCTGATGTATGACAAGATTTAGATTCCCTGGCTGTTGATAACACCGTCACCCTTACCTGATGGACGACAGGATTTAGATTCCCTGGCTGTTGATAACACCGTCACCCTTACCTGATGTACGACAGGATTAGGACGGTTAGATTGAGGAGAGGATGGTTAGATTGAGCAGAGGACAGTTCGATTGAGCAGAGGACAGTTAGATTGAGCAGAGGACAGTTAGATTGAGCAGAGGACAGTTAGATTGAGCAGAGGACAGTTAGATTGAGCAGAGGACGGTTAGATTGAGCAGAGGACGGTTAGATTGAGCAGAGGACGGTTAGATTGAGCAGAGGACGGTTAGATTGAGCAGAGGACGGTTAGATTGAGCAGAGGACGGTTAGATTGAGCAGAGGACGGTTAGATTGAGCAGAGGACGGTTAGATTGAGCAGAGGACGGTTAGATTGAGCAGAGGACGGTTAGATTGAGCAGAGGACGGTTAGATTGAGCAGAGGACGGTTAGATTGAGCAGAGGACGGTTAGATTGAGCAGAGGACGGTTAGATTGAGCAGAGGACAGTTAGATGGATCTTCCTTTTCCTTTATTGATCTATTCTCCTGACTTATGTATAACGCTAGAGAGACTTGTATTTCCCTAATGGATCTGCATTCCACTGACAACAGGCTGCTGAGATGACATGTCCTCCGAGTGACAAAAACCAAGGCCATTTTTGTCAGAAGACCCTTCTTTTTATTCCGGTGGGCTAAATCAGGGTCACACAGAGTGATTATTAGTCTTAAACAAATCTACTTTGAATCCAAAGTATAAACCTCAGATTATGGGCTTTAAAAAAAGAAGACCACCTGTACCATATTAGATATAGAGTTGAAACGTACAATATTTTGATTTTGCATCCCAGCATTACACTTTATATACAGCACCAGTCAAAAGTTTGGACACACCTACTCATTAAAGGGTTTTTCTTTATTTGTACTATTTTCTACATTGTAGAATAATAGTGAAGACATCACAACTATGAAATAACACATATGGAATCATGTAGTGACCAAAAAAGTGTTAAACAAATCAAAATATATTTTACATTTTACATTCTTAAAAATAGCTGGCCTTTGCCTTGATGACAGTTTTGCACCACTCTTGGTATTCTCTCAACCAGCTTCATGAGGTAGTCACCTGGAATGCATTTCAATTAACAGGTGTGCCTTGTTAATAGTTAACTTGTGGAATTTCCTTCCTTCTTAATGCGTTTCAGCCAATTAGTTGTGTTCTGAAAAGGTAGGAGTGGTGTACAAAAGATAGCCCTATTTGGTAAAAGACCAAGTCCATATTATGGCAAGAACAACTCAAATAAGCAAAGAGAAACGACAGTCCATCATTACTTTAACTTTGAACATTTGTGCAGTCACAAAAACCATCAAGCGCTTTGATGAAACTGGCTCTCATGAGGACCGCCACAGGAAAGGAAGACCTAGAGTACCTCTGCTGCAGAGGATAAGTTCATTCGAGTTACCAGCATCAGAAATTGCAACAGACATTGTTCAGAGGAGTGAATAAGGCCTTCATGGTCGAATTGCTGCATAGAAACCAATAAGATACTTGGATGGGCCAGGCTTCTGAGTGGCGCAGCTGTCTAAGGCACTGCATCTCAGTGATAGAGGCGTCACTACAGACCCTGGCTTGATCCCGGGCTGTATCATAAGCGTCCATGACTGGGAGTCCCATAGGGCGGCACACAGTTGGCCCTACCCCTCCAGAGGTAGGGGAGGGTTTGTCCGGAGTAGGCCGTCATTGTAAAATAAGATTTTATTCTTAACTGACTTGCCTAGTTAAATAAAGGTTGAAAAGAAACTTGAGCAATGGACATTAGACTGGTGGAAATCTGTCCTTTGGTCTGATGAGTCCAAATTTGAGATTTTTGGTTCCATGTTGAGCTCATTCATTTTGAGCTGATTCATATTGAGCTGATTCATATTGAGCTGATTCGAATCGAGCTGATTTGCATTGAGCTGATTCATTATGGGCATATTGAGCTGATTCATATTGAGCTGATTCATATTGAGCTGATTCGAATCGAGCTGATTCATATTGAGCTGATTCATATTGAGCTGATTCATTATGGGCATATTGAGCTGATTCATATTGAGCTGATTCATTATGGGCATATTGAGCTGATTCATATTGAGCTGATTTGTGTTGAGCTGATTCATATTGAGCTGATTCGAATCGAGCTGATTTGTATTGAGCTGATTCATATTGAGCTGATTCATTATGGGCATATTGAGCTGATTCATATTGAGCTGATTCATATTGAGCTGATTCGTATTGAGCTGATTTGTATTGAGCTGATTCATTATGGGCATATTGAGCTGATTCATATTGAGCTGGAAGTAGAAGGAAAAACATTGCTGAGTTTGCCCTCAAGTCAGGAGAATTAGAGTAAGGTAGAAATTCAAACAGAGATGACCTGTTCAAAAGTAGTGCACTATGTCAGGAATAGGGTGAGATAATGTAGAAAGGTGATGTTCTCCATTCAGAATCGGAATATCAGCCCATTGCTCAGTTAGCGACACCACGTCCACCTCTGGTAATATAATAATTCAGTACTGTTGTAATTCCCTCTAAAATCATCTGATGTATCTCTGAATTATGTAGTGTTGTAACTCCCTCTAAAATCATCTGATGTAACTCTGAATTATGTAGTGTTGTAACTCCCTCTAAAATCATCTGATGTAACTCTGAATTATGTAGTGTTGTAACTCCCTCTAAAATCATCTGATGTAACTCTGAATTATGTAGTGTTGTAACTCCTAAAACCATCAGACGTTTCGGTGGCGACCTTCTTCAATGTGTGTATCTCCCTCAAACTCTTCTCTGTCTTCTCCGTGTTTTAGAGAATGAAGAGTTTGGGCCAGTGTTTGTCCAGGAACCAGATGACGCCATCTTTCCGTTGCACTCTGAGGAGAAGAAAGTGATGATGAGCTGTGAAGCCAGAGGCAACCCTGCACCTGCATACAGGTATGACTCTGTCTCTAACCCTGTACCTGTATACAGGTATGACTCTGTCTCTATCTCTAACCCTGTACCTGTATACAGGTATGACTCTGTCTCTGTCTCTAACCCTGTACCTGTATACAGGTATGACTCTGGTGATGAGCTGTGTTGCTTTTACGCCAAACATAACATTTTGCATTGTTGCCAAAAAGTTCAATTTTGGTTTAATCTGACCAGAGCACCTTCTTCCACATGTTTCGTGTGTCTCCCAGGTGGCTTGTGGCAAACTTTAAACAACACTTTTTATGGATATCTTTAAGAAATGGCTTTCTTCTTGCCACTCTTCCATAAAGGCCAGATTTGTGCAATATACGACTGATTGTTGTCCTATGGACAGAGTCTCCCACCTCAGCTGTAGATCTCTGCAGTTCATCCAGAGTGATCATGGGCCTCTTGGCTGCATCTCTGATCAGTCTTCTCCTTGTATGAGCTGAAAGTTTAGAGGGACGGCCAGGTCTTCGTAGATTTGCAGTTGTCTGATACTCCTTCCATTTCAATATTATCGCTTGCACAGTGCTCCTTGGGATGTTTAAAGCTTGGGAAATCTTTTTGTATCCAAATCCGTCTTTAAACTTCTTCACAACAGTATCTCGGACCTGCCTGGTGTGTTCCTTGTTCTTCATGATGCTCTCTGCGCTTTTAACGGACCTCTGAGACTATCACAGTGCAGGTGCATTTATACGGAGACTTGATTACACACAGGTGGATTGTATTTATCATCATTAGTCATTTAGGTCAACATTGGATCATTCAGAGATCCTCACTGAACTTCTGGAGAGAGTTTGCTGCACTGAAAGTAAAGGGGCTGAATAATTTTGCACGCCCAATTTTTCTGTTTTTGATTTGTTAAAAAAGTTTGAAATATCCAATAAATGTCGTTCCACTTCATGATTGTGTCCCACTTGTTGTTGATTCTTCACAAAAAAATACAGTTTTATATCTTTATGTTTGAAGCCTGAAATGTGGCAAAAGGTCGCAAAGTTCAAGGGGGGCGAATACTTTCGCCAGGTACTGTATGACTCTGTCTCTGTCTCTAACCCTGTACCTGTATACAGGTATGACTCTGTCTCTAACCCTGTACCTGTATACAGGTATTACTCTGTCTCTGTCTCTAACCCTGTACCTGTATACAGGTATGACTCTGTCTCTGTCTCTCCCTGTACCTGTATACAGGTATGTCTCTGTCTCTAACCCTGTACCTGTATACAGGTATGTCTCTGTCTATGTGTCTAACCCTGTACCTGTATACAGGTATGACTCTGACTCTGTCTCTAACCCTGTACCTGTATACAGGTATGACTCTGTCTCTGTCTCTAACCCTGTACCTGTATACAGGTATGTCTCTGTGTCTGTCTCTAACCCTGTACCTGTATACAGGTATGACTCTGAGTCTGTCTCTGTCTCTAACCCTGTACCTGTATACAGGTATGACTCTGACTCTGTCTCTGTCTCTAACCCTGTACCTGTATACAGGTATAACTCTGACTCTGTCTCTAACCCTGTACCTGTATACAGGTATGACTCTGTGTCTGTCTCTAACCCTGTACCTGTATACAGGTATGACTCTGACTCTGACTCTGTCTCCGTCTCTAACCCTGTACCTAGCATCCATGTTTAGCACTAACTGAAGTGTATTTAGTGCTTTGTCTAGGTAGCCGGAAAGTAGAGCATTGCAGTAGTCTTAACTAGAAGTGTCAAAAGCATGGATACATGTTTCTGCATCATTTTTGGACAGAAAGTTTCAGAAAGTTTCAGATTTTTGCAATGTTACGTAGATGGAATAAAGCTGTCCTTTAAACAGTTTTGATATGTTCTTCAAAAGAGAGATCAGGGTCCAGAGTAATGCTGAGGTCCTTCACAGTTTTATTTGAGACGACTGTACAACCATCAAGATTAATTGTCAGATCCAACAGAAGATCTCTTTGTTTCTTGGGACCTAGAACAAGCATCTCTGTTTTGTCAGAGTTTAAAAGTAAAACATTTGCCGCCATCCAGTCCCTTATGTCTGAAACACAGGTTTCCAGGGAGGGAAATGTTGGTGCTTCACCATGTTTCATTAATGTACTGCTGTGTATCTTCCGCGTAGCAGTGAAAGTTAACATTATGTTTTCGAATGACATCACCAATAGGTAAAATATATAGTGAAAACAATATTGGTCCTAAAACGGAACCTTGAGGAACACCGAAATGTACAGTTGACAAACCATCCACAGAGGCAAACTGATATCTTTCCGACAGATAAGATTTAAACCAGGCCAGAACTTGTCAGTGTAGACCAATTTGGGTTTCCAATGTCTCCAAAAGAATGTGCTGATCGATGGTGTCAAAAGCAGCTCTAAGTTCTAGGAGCACGAGGACAGATGCAGAGCCTCGGTCTGACGTCATTAACATGTCATTTACCACCTTCACAAGTGCAGTCTCAGTGCTATGATTGGGTCTCAAACCAGACTGAAGCGTTTCCTATACATTGTTTGTCTTCAGGACGGCAGCTTAAAAAAAGATTGATAACACCTATCATACTGCTATGGCTGACCCAGTAAACAGCCTATCATACTACTATGATAGCGGAACCCCTCGCCAACAAACAATGAAATTGCAGGGCGAAAAAATACAAATCAACAGAAATCTCACAAGTATTTTACACAATTTTAAAGATACAATTCTCGTTAATCCAGCCACAGTGTCTGATTTCAAAAATGCTTTACAGCTAAGTCTCCACAACCGATTATGTTAGGTCACGTCCAAGCCACAGAAAAACCCAGCCATTTTTCCAGCCAAAGAGAGGAGTCACAAAAAACACAAATAGAGATAAAATGTATCACTAACCTTTGATGTCTTCATCAGATGACACTCATAGGACTTCATGTTACACAATACAGGTATGTTTTGTTCGATAAAGTGCATATTTATATTTAAAAAATCTAATTTTACTTTTGCACGTTACGTTCAGTAGTTCTGAAACATGCGGTGATTGTGCAGAGAGCCACATGAATTAACAGAAAAAAATAATTATAAATGTTGATGAAAATTATGCATGGAACTTGAGATACACTTCTCCTTCATGCAACCGCTGTGTCAGATTTCAAAGAACGTTACGGAAAAAGCATAATCTGAGTACGGCGCTCAGAGCCCAAACCAGCCAAAAGAAATATCCGCCATGTTGCGCAGTCAACATTAGTCAAAAATAGCATTATAAATATTCACTTACATTTGATGATCTTCATCAGAATGCACTCCCAGGAATTGGTGTTCCACAATATGTTTGTTTGTTCGATAATGTCCATCATTTATGTCAAAATAGCTTCTTTTGTTAGCGCATTTGTAAAACAAATCCAAACGTGCGTTCAGGTCCAGTCGGACTAAAAGTTCAAAAAGTTATATAACAGGTCGACGAAACTTGTCAAACTAAGTATAGAATCCATCTTTAGTGGAAGTCTTAGGAAGGCAAAATAACCCATATCCCACTGTTTTACTCACAGACATCATTCAAACAGTTTTAGAAACTTCCGAGTGTTTTCTTTCCAATACTAATAATATGCATATTTTAGCATCTGGGACAGTAGGAGGCAGTTTACTCTGGGCACGCTATTCATCCAAAAGTGAAAATGCTGCCCCCTATCCTAAAGAAGTTCACTTCCGTCAACAGGTTTTCGTATTGTGGGAGATTAGGGCGTGTTTCATAGTTCTCAACCAATGTCTGTTCACTTGGGTGTGGCCACTGAGTGAGCATAGTTTACTTTATGAAAACAATTCTCTCATTTAGAAGCTAAAATTACATTTAATCTTTTCAAGAAGTTTCATATTTAAACATTTAAATTGCACAGCAATTCAATGTGAATCTGATAACTACAATGTGATAACTAGAATGTGACTTTCCAATATAAAATGTATGTCATCCTATCATCAGATTTAATGTCCCAAACACCAACTGATCTGACATCATATTCTTTAAGTACCAACGGACACTTTCAACTAGTTGGATTACAGAAATATTGTTTTTTCCCCCCAACCTTTTTATGTTACCATACTCTCTCTATTTTAACAAAGGGTTTTCCAAGAGTTCATTTGTACTGTGGAGAGAAAAGGAGGAAAGGTATTTATGGGGGTCATAAACCTCCACCAACAGGGCAACATCATGACATAACCTATCATACTACTATGGCTGACCCTGTAAACAACCTGTCATACTACTATGGCTGACCCTGTAAACAACCTGTCATACTACTATGGCTGACCCTGTAAACAACCTGTCATACTACTATGGCTGACCCTGTAAACAACCTGTCATACCACTATGGCTGACCCTGTACAATAACACCTATCATACCACTATGACTGACCCTGTAAAACAACACCTATCATACTACTATGGCTGACCCTGTAAACAACCTGTCATACTACTATAGCTGACCCTGTAAACAACCTGTCATACTACTATGGCTGACCCTGTAAACAACCTGTCATACTACTATGGCTGACCCTGTAAACAACCTGTCATACTACTATGGCTGACCCTGTAAACAACCTGTCATACTACTATGGCTGACCCTGTAAACAACCTGTCATACTACTATGGCTGACCCTGTAAACAACCTGTCATACCACTATGGCTGACCCTGTACAATAACACCTATCATACCACTATGACTGACCCTGTAAAACAACACCTATCATACTACTATGACTGACCCTGTAAACAACCTGTCATACTACTATGGCTGACCCTGTAAACAACCTGTCATACTACTATGGCTGACCCTGTAAACAACCTGTCATACTACTTTGGCTGACCCTGTAAACAACCTGTCATACTACTATGGCTGACCCTGTAAACAACCTGTCATACTACTATGGCTGACCCTGTAAACAACCTCTCATACTACTATGACTGACACTGTAAAACAACACCTATCACACTACTATGACTGGCACTGTAAAACAACACCTATCATACTACTATGACTGACCCTGTAAAACAACACCTATCATACTACTATGACTGACACTGTAAAACAACACCTATCATACTGCTATGACTGACACTGTAAAACAACACCTATCATACTGCTATGACTGACACTGTAAAACAACACCTATCATACTACTATGACTGACACTGTAAAACAACACCTATCATACTGCTATGACTGACACTGTAAAACAACACCTATCATACTGCTATGACTGACACTGTAAAACAACACCTATCATACTGCTATGACTGACACTGTAAAACAACACCTATCATACTACTATGACTGACCCTGTAAAACAACACCTATCATACTACTATGGCTGACCCTGTAAAACCCCTAACTGGGGTAGATGTGACAATAAACCCTTTTCCGTCTCTATCTGTTCATATTCATTCAAATCAAAACATCAGATTGTTTACCTTTTTGTGTAAAGACGTTTATGTGATCTTTGTCTCTCTGCAGTTGGTTTATCAATGGAACAGAAGTGGATATTGAGGCAGTTTACCGTTACAGCTTGATCGACGGCAACTTGATAATAACCAATGCCAGCGAGACGGCAGACTATGGGAGATACCAGTGTAAGGCAGAGAACAGCTACGGGACGGTCCTGAGTCGGGATGCATTGCTACAGTTTACCTGTGAGTATTTCTCTCTGATCGCTCTCGGATCTTTCTCCGACTTTCTCTCCGACCTTCTCTATGATCTCTCTCTGACCTCTCTTATCTCTCTCTGATCTCTCGCTCTCTCTCTCTGATTTCTCGCTGATCTCTCGCTGATCTCTCTCTGATCTCTCTCTGATATCGGTCTTATCCATCTCTGGTCTCTCTCTAATCTCTCTCTCTGATCTCAAATTCAAATTTAGAATGGTTTATTGGCATTAAATACAATTTGTAGACATTCCCAAAGCAGTACAGTGGTGCAGCATTTCAGTAAATACAGTACAATGCAATGAGGATAATGAAATCCAGTTAATTTCAGGAGTAATAATAATGGCAGTGTATAATCATGTATACAGGTACAACACTACTGCTGTTGTATTGTGGAATCTTAGGTCTAATTAAATTAACATATGTTTATAGAAAATATACATGGATGATGGTTCCACTATGTATGACTTGTTAGTTATATACAATGTTAATACTTCAGGGAAATGTCATGGAAATGTCCTCTATTTACCAAATCATGGGAGCAAACCACAACACAAGTCAGAGTTAGTTATCAAAGTACATCTTTAATTATATAAGCTCTATAGCATTTTGACTTTCAACAGTTGAGTATCTCTAATGAAAAGTTGAGAGTCCCCACACAATGGCAAAATGGGATCCTTTATAGCAAAGATCACACATAGTCAGACAGCATAGACATAATAAATCGTTCAGCTTTGTCTCCTTACTCAAACCCCAGAACCATAAACCTACCCTCCATATCAACAGGCATTTATCAAATTGTCATTTAGATACAACCAACGCTAAATACAACCAATCCTGGACAAACTCACGGAGAGGATAGAATGATTCCAGACACTGCCATCCTCCATGGGAAAAGTAGGGAGTGAACTGGCACACACACAGTGGAGCAAAAGATATGTTTACACATGATGACACTTTGACCTCTCCCCTCTCTGCGGCCCATGCAACTTAGTCTTGACATAGAACAGATAACTGCAACCTCGCCACAGTATTATACAAAAATACCATTCTGATGAGAATTAACTTACACACATTTGATGAATATAAAACATCTTACATACAGTGCCTTGCGAAAGTATTCGGCCCCCTTGAACTTTGCGACCTTTTGCCACATTTCAGACTTCAAACATAAAGATATAAAACTGTATTTTTTTGTGAAGAATCAACAACTAGTGGGACACAATCATGAAGTGGAATGACATTTATTGGATATTTCAAACTTTTTTAACAAATCAAAAACTGAAAAATTGGGCGTGCAAAATTATTCAGCCCCCTTAAGTTAATACTTTGTAATACCGTTTTATATCTTTATGTTTGAAGCCTGAAATGTGGCAAAAGGTCGCAAAGTTCAAGGGGGCCGAATACTTTTGCAAGGCACTGTATGTTACCAACAAATTCTGAATCTTCCACGACATTCCCCTCTCAAGGGACTCAGTCCCTTCTGAAGAATCAGAATAGTAACATACTCAATATTTAAAAAGTCAAATCCCCTTAATGTCAAACACCTTAGCTTATATGTAAGCTTTCTCCCTTCTGAAACTAAGTTTACAACCTTTATTCTACAAGACAAACTTGCACATGTTTAATAACACAGAATAATCCATTTAAGGAAAATAAAAACACAACATATTTATGCTCTTTAAGTTACATGAGAACCAGTGTCTAAACACAGGCCTCCTCACAACATATAGGACAGACATCCCTCTAAGTACTCATGCTCAGAAATATACTCTGGAATAGAGCATATGGCAGTGAAATCATTCATAATCCAAATCATAATTAACAACCCAACTATTTATCCAACCAATATTTAGAATAGCACTCCTCAGTGATTCAAATTTGTCTTATCACTCAAAGTAAAAACCTCAATTTAACACACATCAATATTAGCAGATTTACATACAGTATAATTATCCCATAATTCTACTATTAACTTGTTTAATCATGATTATAATACAGATCAGTATCTCAATGCATTCTTAATCTAAATTACTACAAATTACATTTTGTAGACCTCTTCAATCAACCTGATACCACAAAAGTAGAAACAATTTTAATGGCACAGTTGATTAAACCCCCCTTACACAGGCACGGCATCTTCTGGCATCTTCGTTTTTCTTCAGGTAGCTTTACAGTTCATAGTGGACGGCCCATGATAATGTCCCATCTTTACCACTCCTGTCTTGTCCATTCGTCAACCAATATACCAGCATCATAAGAAAATGTTAGAACAGATCTTTCTCCATGATCACTCCAAGTGGACTCATCACAGTATGACAGAACCATGAAAGAATAGCAGTTGATAGCTTAGATCTGATACTGTACACCAATTTCTGGCTTGGTTCTTTTCTCTCGGTAGAAGTGGTTTGGAAAGCCTCCTTCAATGCCTTTGTCATCCTTCTTCAGCCAGTTAGAGGGGGTTTTGAGGTACACACACCATTCGGTCCAAATTATCTCTTCCATGCATTAAGATACCGTCTGATGTCACTTTTCATGATAACCTCGAAAGAACAGATCAGAACAACAGTTTAGTTCAGTTCATTAACTACATGATAAATGATTACTTTTACCAATTGTTCTTAATACACATATCTTAACATATTTCACAGAGAATATCAAAACATTCTATTGAAACTATTCTTTCAAATTGGTTTATACTCCCCATCTCACTGTCAACTCCATCGTAGAGCTAAGGATCAAGAAATGAGACCTATACCCCTCGGGAATAGAACAAAACAAACACAACAATACAATACACTCAACAATACAATACACTCATTCACATATCACTTAAATTGTATAACTTCAATTCAAACCCTCAAAAAACAGAATCCTCCCCCATGTTTTACACACATCTCTCCGTATAAGAGTAATGTAAAACAAAACTGAATCCTCCCCCATGTTTTACACACATCTCTCCGTATGAGAGTCATGCAATGCCCCACTCCCTCTTCACACTGGTCCAAATGACAAATATGGATAAGAAACATATTTACCAATTACACAAATTATTTTGAAAGCAGTATTACAGATGACCCTAATTTCATTATCCAAATGGCTTTCCAATGCGGGTGATCAAGCCACAACGGAAAGTCATCAGAAGGTCATAGGTCATACGAAACCCTCCAAAGCAGTGTTTTGCACTATATGAAACCATTTGCAAACAATAATCAACTAGTTCCAAACATTTTCGTATTTCCATGTTCCCAGAACATTCCTTTATCAAAAGAATTTGCGTGTGTAATGAAAAGTCAGAAAATAAAATAAAAGTGCCCCTTTAATACCTTTGCACTACAACAAAAAACTTCCTGGCCCCCTCCAATGTAGTAGTTTATGGCTTCCATTTCACTCACTCTCCCCAAGAGTATAGTCCCTGGAAACATTCCAGAGAGAGACAGTGAAATATCCATTTTCCTGGAGAAAACACAAAAACACTTAGTATTCATTACACTACATCAATTCAGAGACTTAAACATGAACTTTAAACCAAACCTAATGATAATTCCACTGTACCTCAAATCATTAATCATAAGTTTTAATCAAATCAATGTATATGTATGATACAATGTTTAATTAAGTTAAATCAACTCCTAAAAAAACCTCTTAATCAGCAACCTAATAATTTCAATCTGTCGATATAAATTTAGTAAAAACCAATCCTGATTTTTTAAAACAAATCTAAAATCCTTCAAAAGTCGGTGCTGTCTCATCATCATCTTATTTTTTCCCCCCCACTGATATCCACAAAGGTCAATACTGTTCAGCACATCCATTAATGATCTTCTTTTAGTCTGTACAGGGTCTGAAGTTCCAATGTATGCAGATGATACGGTGATAAATTCATGCAAATAACAAACTACACAAGAACTCACTACTATAATGATTCAGATGACAAAATTGCTCAGAGACTCATGTTTAAATCTCAATCAAATAAAACACAGTCTGGATGTTCCTCAAAAACAACCACTGATGGAAAAATCTCCTGGTGGTATCTGATTTTAAGTGCCAAGGCATCAGCTCCTGGTGGTATCTGATTTTAAGTGCCAAGGCATCAGCTCCTGGTGGTATCTGATTTTAAGTGCCAAGGCATCAGCTCCTGGTGGTATCTGATTTTAAGTGCCAAGGCATCAGCTCCTGGTGGTATCTGATTTTAAGTGCCAAGGCATCAGCTCCTGGTGGTATCTGATTTGAAGTGCCAAGGCATCAGCTCCTGGTGGTATCTGATTTTAAGTGCCAAGGCATCAGCTCCTGGTGGTATCTGATTTGAAGTGCCAAGGCATCAGCTCCTGGTGGTATCTGATTTGAAGTGCCAAGGCATCAGCTCCTGGTGGTATCTGATTTGAAGTGCCAAGGCATCAGCTCCTGGTGGTATCTGATTTGAAGTGCCAAGGCATCAGCTCCTGGTGGTATCTGATTTGAAGTGCCAAGGCATCAGCTCCTGGTGGTATCTGATTTTAAGTGCCAAGGCATCAGCTCCTGGTGGTATCTGATTTGAAGTGCCAAGGCATCAGCTCCTGGTGGTATCTGATTTGAAGTGCCAAGGCATCAGCTCCTGGTGGTATCTGATTTTAAGTGCCAAGGCATCAGCTCCTGGTGGTATCTGATTTTAAGTGCCAAGGCATCAGCTCCTGGTGGTATCTGATTTGAAGTGCCAAGGCATCAGCTCCTGGTGGTATCTGATTTGAAGTGCCAAGGCATCAGCTCCTGGTGGTATCTGATTTGAAGTGCCAAGGCATCAGCTCCTGGTGGTATCTGATTTGAAGTGCCAAGGCATCAGCTCCTGGTGGTATCTGATTTGAAGTGCCAAGGCATCAGCTCCTGGTGGTATCTGATTTGAAGTGCCAAGGCATCAGCTCCTGGTGGTATCTGATTTGAAGTGCCAAGGCATCAGCTCCTGGTGGTATCTGATTTGAAGTGCCAAGGCATCAGCTCCTGGTGGTATCTGATTTGAAGTGCCAAGGCATCAGCTCCTGGTGGTATCTGATTTGAAGTGCCAAGGCATCAGCTCCTGGTGGTATCTGATTTGAAGTGCCAAGGCATCAGCTCCTGGTGGTATCTGATTTGAAGTGCCAAGGCATCAGCTCCTGGTGGTATCTGATTTTAAGTGCCAAGGCATCATACTTGATTCCAACCTCTCTTTTAAAAAGCAAAATATAAAGGAACTCAAATACCAAAATTCAACCTAGCTAATTTCCCAAAACATATGAAATTGTTTTGACTATTGCGGTAACAACACTATAATTAAAATCTATGATACTCCCCCACTTAACATACTAGTTTAGTCTTTGGCCCAATCTTGCTTTTCAACATTCACACCCATTCAGTCTTCTGTCAACAGGTTGGCGTACTATTCCAGCCAGCAATCACCTTTAATGACCTGACATTGTTCCACATAATGGAAACATACTATACTGTTAAACTTTCCTGCTCAAATTAACTGGTGTTACTTAAACAATCAAACCAAGAATCAATAACCATCAGAATCTATCCTTACGATGTTTTATGATTCAGACATCCAGTCTCCCAATTCTCATAGCCTAATACAGTAAATATTAAAGCCACAAATCTATGATGCCCACCTAGCGAATCAGCTGCTAGAAATACAGAAAAAATGTACCTGAACAACGATCAAAACAATTAGAGTAAGGTTATTGTATATTCAAACTAATAACGCAAGTTTACGTTATTCTACAACAATCTACCTGCCTCCAGCAACTTTCCCTGACAATGAGTAGCCAACTAACTCTCTTCCATACTTTATTTTTCCCCCAGTTGGGCAAAAATATAACCCCTCTCATTTCAACGTTTTTTCCTTACCTCTATCGTAAGATTAAAACCCAACTTTATAACTTCCTCTTCTCTTTGCTCTCCACACTTATGAAATGTATCCTATTTCTTTAAAAATAACACACGCAGCGCTAAAATTATAACATGCGTCAGTCAATCTATAAGAATGAAAAACATTTCGGTAACCACTTTCTATCGCTATTCTTTCCCCGCTATTATTCAGAATGTCTTTAACTTAGGTAACTGTCTTCTCTATTGATACAGTAATTTAAATACGACCCAATTCTCAATACATTATTCCAGCAGATAATTTAGTGAACAGACATCGTCTTGCATCAGAATTCGCTTCGTTATTATTTTAAGTTGAATTAGTCTATCAATTTAACCTAAACAATCTATTGAAAACGTTCAATTTATCTCTTATACAAACACTAGCGACCAGAACTTTCCAGGCAAACATTCAAACAGATTATTTACAATCAAAAACCCTGAATTCAGCCAGCGCCATGACTTGGTGCATTCGGAAAGTATTCAGGCCCCTTGACTTTTTCTACGTTGTGTTACATTACAACCTTATTCTAAAATGGATTAAATATTGTTTTGTCCTCATCAATCTACACACAATACCCCATAATGACAAATAAAAACGTTATGTTTTATTTTAGCAAATGTATTGAAAATAAAAACAGAAGTATCATTTTTACATAAGTATTCAGACCCTACACAGTACTTTGTTAAAGCACATTTGGCAGTGATTACAGCCTCGGTCTTCTTGGGTATGATGCTGCAAGCTTGGCACACCTGTATGTGGGGAGTTTCTCCCTTCTTCTCTGCAGATCCGCTCAAGCTCTGTCAGGTTGGATGGGGAGTGTCGCTGCACAGCTATTTTCAGGTCTCTCCAGAGATGTTTGATCGGGTTGAAGTCCGCGCTCTGACTTGGCCACTTAAAGACATTCAGAGACTTGTCCCGAAGACACTCCTGTGTCGTCTTGGCTGTGTGCTTTGGGTTGTCCTGTTGGAAGGTGAACCTTTGCCCCAGTATGAGGTCCTGAGCTCTCTGGAACATGTTTTCATCAATGATCTCTCTTTACTTTGCTCTGTTCATCTTTCTCTCAACCCTGACTAGTCTCCCAGTCCCTGCCGTTAAAAAACATCCCCACAGCATGATGC
Source organism: Oncorhynchus kisutch (assembly GCF_002021735.2). Taxonomy (NCBI): domain Eukaryota; kingdom Metazoa; phylum Chordata; class Actinopteri; order Salmoniformes; family Salmonidae; genus Oncorhynchus; species Oncorhynchus kisutch. The sequence continues at coordinate 541,271 of NC_034191.2, forward strand.
TGCCACCACCATGCTTCACCGCAGGGATGGTGCCAGATTTCCTCCAGACGTGATGCTTGGCATTCAGGCCAAAGGTTCAATCTTGGTTTCATCAGACCACAGAAACTTGTTTCTCATGGTCAGAGAGTCGTTTAGGTGCCTTTTGGCAAACTACAAGCGGGCTGTCATGTGACTTTTACTGAGGAGGGGCTTCTGTCTGGCCACTCTACCATAAAGGCCTGATTGGTGGAGTGCTGCAGTCAAAGACACCAGTCACCCTAGTCATAGACTGTCCTCTCTGCTACCGCACAGCAAGCGGTACCGGAGTTCCAGGTCTGGGAATAACAGGCTCTACCCCCAAGCCATAAGACTACTGAACAACCAATCAAATAGCCCCCCCCCCCCACCTCCCCCTATGCATAGTCACTTTACAAATGACCTTGACTAACATTTACTAGCATTTTGCTACACCCGCAAACATGTGTATGTGATCAATAAAATGTGATTTGACCCCCGGACATTGACCCTGTATATATCCTTATTTTTATGTACATTTCTTGTTACTTGTTGATTAAATTTTTTTTTAAACTATAGTTTATCTACTAAATATTTTACTATCTCTATTTCTTGAACTGCATTGTTGTTTGGGGCTTGTAAGTAAACATTCGGCACAAATTACAAATAAAATGTAATTTCATTTTCAGAACCTGTTCTAGCATTAACATTTCTACACAAAAGCACATTTCCTTCAGCTTGAAACTGGTTGGTCTCTCTTTGGAGATTATCATAAAACTGATCGTCACAGTAAGATGAATCTGAGGGAGAAGCATACACCACACCTATATATAAATCATTGTCACTAAGGATTGTTCCTTTGTTGTGTTTTAACCAAATGTGGCCGATGTTTTAATCAAAACGCTCCACTCTGTGGCCTCCAACTGCTTTTAAATGCTAGTAAAACTAAATGTATGTTCTTCAACCAATTGCTGCCCGCACCCGCGCGCCCGACTAGCATCACTACTCTGGACGGTTCTGACTTAGAATATGTGGACAATTACAAATACCTAGGTGTCTGGTTAGACTGTAAACTCTCCTTGCAGACTCACATTAGGCATCTCCAATCCAAAATGAAATCTAGAATTGGCTCCCTATTTCCCTGCATCCCGGTCTCCCGCGTGCCCTGCATCCCTGTCTCCCGCATCCCGGTCTCCCGCGTGCCCTGCATTCCAGCCTATCGTGTGCCCTGCACCCCGGTCTCCCGTGTGCCCTGCACCCCGGTCTCCCGTGTGCCCTGCACCCCGGTCTCCCGCGTGCCCTGCATCCCGGTCTCCAGCGTGCCCTGCATCCCGGTCTCCCGCGTGCCCTGCATCCCGGTCTCCAGCGTGCCCTGCATCCCGGTCTCCCGCGTGCAATGCATCCCAGTCTCCCGCGTGCCCTGCATCCCAGTCTCCCGCTTTCCCTGTATCCCGGTCTCCCGCATCCCGGTCTCCCGCGTGCCCTGCATCCCAGTCTCCCGCTTTCCCTGCATCCCGGTCTCCTGCATTCCCTGTATCCCGGTCTCCCGCATTCCCTGCATCCCGGACTCCCGCGTGCCCTGCATTCTGTAGTGCAGACATGGCCTGCTCTCCCTTATGTACAGAATTAGGCACTTTCCCAGGTTTACTACAGTCTGTAGTGTACTGCACAGAAGCCTAATAAACAAATAAACACAATGTGATAATAAAATAATGCTAAAATCCTGTAGCCTAATCCTGACCGTCACGTTGTCACGTTGTACAGCACCATATTTTCCATTCCATCCTAACAGAAACCCTGAGTGTTTTTTATTTTTATCAATACAAACAGCATAATATTAAAAAGCCACATTTCTTCAAATCAATCCCATATACTATGTTATTACAAACAAAACAAAAAATTATCTGGTAATGCCAATATGGAATACTATCAAATGCTTCTCAAAGATGCCCTCTGGTGGTCGAACTAGCAATAACTTGCAGTAACAGAGAAAATAGCTGACAATTAAATGACGTGCCACAGAATGCTGCAGCAACCCGCTAGGTGTGCCGTAGTATGACGCAACTTTTAAATGAGGAACCACTGTAGGCTAGTAATGTAACGATTTTATTTGTATTTACAGATGGCATATAAGTTAGATATTAAAAGGCACCAAAAAAAAGATTAATGTCGTGACTTGTGAAGTCATGACTTGTGACATGCGCCTAGTTTCCTGAATCAAGTCACATATGTTGAGCACTTGTTGGCTGCTTTTCCTTGACTCTGCTGTCCAACATCCCAAACCAACTCAATTTGATTAAGGTCGGGGGATTGTGGAGGCCAGGTCATCTGATGCAGCACTCCATCACTCTCCTTCTTGATAAAAATAGCCCTTACACAGCCTGGAGGTGTGTTGGGTCATTGTCCTGTTGGAAAATAAATGATCGTCCCTCTAAGCCCAAATCAGATGGATGGCGCTTCACTGCAGAATACGGTGGTAGCCGTGCTGGTTAAGTGTGCCTTGAATTCTAAGTAAATCACAGACAGTGTCACCAGCAAAGCACCCCCACGCAATAACACCCCCTTCTCCATGCTTTACGGTGGGAAATACACATGCAGAGATCATCCATTCACCCACACCGCTTCTCACAAAGACACGGCAGTTGGAACCAAAAATCTCCAACTTACACACCAGACAAAGGACACATTTCCACCAGTCTAATGTCCATTGCTCATGTTTCTTGGCTCAAACAAGTCTCTTCTTCTCATTGGTGTCCTTTAGTAGTGGTTTATTTTTAGCAATTCAACCATGAAGGCCTGATTCACGCAGTCTCCTCTGAACAGTTGATGTTGAGATTTGTCTGTTGAACTCTGTGAAGCATTTATTTGGGCTGCAATTCCTGAGGCTCGTAACTCTAATGAACTTATCCTCTGCAGCAGAGGTAACTCTGGGTCTTCCATTCCTGTAGCGGTCCTCATGAGAGCCAGTTTCATCATAGCGCTTGTTGGTTTTTGCGATTGCACTTGAAGAAATCTTCAATGTCCTTGAAATGTAGCTTATTGACCTTGATGTCTTAAGGTAAGGATGGACTGTCGTTCCTCTTTGCTTATTTGAGCTGTTCTTGCCATAACATGGACCTGATCTTTTTCCAAATAGGGCTGTCTTCTGTATACCAACCTTACCTTGCCACAACACAACTGATTGGCTCAAACACATTAAGAAGGAAAGAAATTCCACAAATGAACTTTTAACAAGGCACACCTGTTAATTGAAATGCATTCCAGGTGACAACTTCATGAAACTGGTTGAGAGAATGCCAATAATGTGCAAGGCTGTCATCAAGGTAAAGGGTGGCTATTTGAAGATTCTCAAATATAAAATATGTTTTGATTTGTTTTACACTCTTTTGGTTACTACATGATTCCATATGTGTTATTTCATAGTCCTGATCTAATCTCTCTCTCTCCCTCTCCCTCTCCCCCTCTCTCCTCTCTCTCAATTCAATTCAATTCATGGAAAACATATGTTTACATTGCAAAGCAAGTGAAATAGATAATAAACAAAACTGAAATAAATGTACAATAAACATTAAACTCACAAAAGTTCCAAAATAATAAAGACATTTGAAATGTCACATTATGTCGTTATACAGCGTTGTAACAATGTGCAAATAGTGAAAGTACAAAAGGGAAAATGAAAAAAACTGTTCACAAATCTTGCTGCTGTGATGTCACACTGTGGTATTTCACCCAGTACATATGGGAGTTTATCAAAATTGGTTTTGTTATATGGTCATACATTTGGCATGAAGTTAGGAAGTGCAGCTCAGTTTCCACCTCATTTTGTGCCAGGCACAGTGGTCAGGTTTTATGACGTTCTGTATTCTGTACTCTCTGTTTAGGGCCAAGTAGAATTCTAGTTTGCTCTGTTTATTGTTCATTCTTTCCAATGTGTCAAGTAATAATCTTTTAGTTTTCTCATGATTTGGTTGAGTCTAATTGTGTTTCTGTCCTGGGGCTCTGTGGGGTCTGTTTCTGTTTGTGACCAGAGCCCCAGGACCAGCTTGCTTAGGGGACTCTTCAGGTTCATCTCTCTGTAGGTGATGGCTTTGTTATGGAAGATTTGGGAATATTTTATTTTTAGGAGTTGTAGAATTTAGCAGCTCTTTTCTGGCTTTTGATAATTAGCTGGTATTGGACTAATTCTTCTCTGCATTATTTGGTGTTTTACGTTGTAAAGAGGATATTTTTGCAATTGGTGTTTGCCCCATTTTGTGAATTCCTGGTTGGTGAGCGGGGCCTTTACCTCACAACCATAAAGGGCAATGGGTTCTACAACTGATTCAAGTATTTTTAGCCAGATCCTAATTGGTATTTCAAATTTTATGTTCCCTTTGATGTTGTAGAAGGCCCTTCTTGCCTTGTGTCTCAGATCGTTCACAGCTTTGTGGAAGTTAAGTCTTCTGATCGCTCTCTGATCCCTCTCTAATCCATATCTGATCTCTCTCTGATCCCTCTCTGATCAATATCTCTCTGATCTCTGTCTGATCTCTTTCTGATCTATCTATCTGAACTCTCCCTTATCTCTCTCTTTGATATCTCTCTGATCTCTGTCTCTAATCTTGCTCTTATGTAGCTCTGGTCTCCCTCTCTCTCGCTCCAATCTCTCTCTGATCCATATCTGATCTCTCTCTCTCTGAGCTCTATCCCTGATATCTCTCTAATCTACAGTTGAAGTCGGAAGTTTACATACACTTAGATTGGAGTCATTAAAACTCGTTTTTCAACCACTCCACACATTTCATGTTAACAAACTATAGTTTTGGCAAGTCGGTTAGGACTTCTACTTTGTGCATGACACAAGTACTTTTTCCAACAATTGTTTACAGACAGATTATTTCAATTAATTCACTGTATCACAATTCCAGTAGGCCAGAAGTTTACATACACTAAGTTGACTGTGCCTTTTAACAGCTTGGAAAATGTCATGGCTTTAGAAGCCTCTGATAGGCTAATTGACATAATCTGAGTCAATTGAAGGTGTACCTGTGGATGTATTTCAAGGCCTACCTTCAAACTCAGTGCCTCTTTGCTTAACATCATGGGAAAATCAGAAGAAAATTGTAGACCTCCACAAGTCTGGTTCATCTATGGGAGCAATTTCAAAATGCCGTAAGGTACCACGTTAATCTGTACAAATAATAGTTTGCAAGTATAAGCACCATGGGGACCACACAGACGTCATTCCGCTCAGGAAGGAGACACGTTCTCTCTCCTAGAGATGAACGTACATTGGTGAGAAAAGTACAAATGAATCCCAGAACAACAGCAAAGGACCTTGTGAAGATGCTGGAAGAAACAGGTACAAAAGTATCTATATCCACAGTAAAACGAGTCCTATATTGACATAACCTGAAAGGTCCGCAAGGAAGAAGCCACTGCTCCAAAACCACCATAAAAAAGTGGTTTGCAACTGCACATGGGGACAAAGATTGTAATTTTTGGAGAAATGTCCTCTGGTCTGATGAAACAAAAATATAATATTTTGGCCATAATGACCATTGTTAGTTTGGAGGAAAAAGGGGGAGGCTTGCAAACCGAAGAACACCATCCCAACCGTGAAGTACAGGGGTGGCAGCATCATGTTGTGGAGGTGCTTTGCTGCAAGAGGGTTGGTGCACTTCACAAAATAGACGGCATCATGAGGTGGGAAATTATGAGGATATATTGAAGCAACATCTCAAGACATCAGTCAGGAATTTAAAGCTTGGTCGCAAATGGGTCTTCCAAATGGACAATGACCCCAAGCATACTTCCAAAGTTGTGGCAAAAATTGCCTTAAGGACAACAAAGTCAAGGTATTGGAGTGGCCATCACAAAGCCCTGACCTCAACCCTATAGAAAATGTGTGGGCAGAACTGAAAAAGCACGTGCAAGCAAGGAGGCCTACAAACCTGACTCAGTTACAACAGCTCTGTCAGGAGGAATGGGCCAAAATTCACCCAACTTATTGTGGGAAGCTTGTGGAAGGCTACCTGAAACGTTTGACCCAAGTTAAACCATTTAAAGGCAATGCTACCAAATACGAATTGAGTGTATGTAAACTTCTGACCCACTGGGAATGTGATGAAAGAAATAGAAGCTGAAATAAATCATTCTCTCTACTATTATTCTGACATTTCACATTCTTTAAATAAAGTGGTAATCCTAACTGACCTAAAACAGGGGATGGATTTTTACCAGGATTAAATGTCAGGAATTGTGAAAAACTGAGTTTAAATATATTTGTCTCAGGTGTATGTACATTTCCGAATTCAATTGTATCTCTTTTCTATCTCTATCGGTCTCTCTCTGTGATCTCTCTCTCTCAATGGTCCCTCTCGGATCCCTCTCTAAACTCTATATGATCCCTCTCGGAACTATCTCTGATCTCTCTCTGTTCTCTCTCTGACCTCTCTGATCCCTCTATGATCCTTCTATGATCTCTCCCTTGTCTCTCTCTTATCTCTTTCTTTGATATATCTCTGATCTCTCTCTTATTAAGCTCAAGTCTCACTCTATCTCTGACTCTCTTGCTCTCTCTGATTGCTCTCTCTCCGATCTCTCTCTGATCACTCTTTCTCTGATCCCGCTTTGATCTCTCTCTCTGATCCCTATCTGATCTCTCGCTTATCTCTCTGATCTCTCTTCCTCTGATCTCTCTTTCTCTGATCTCTATCTGTCTATGATATATCTGCTCTTAATCTGTCTATGATAGCTCTCTGATCTCTCTGATCCCTCTCTGATCACTCTCTCTCTGATCTCTCTCTCTGATCGCTCCATATCTCCTCTTCTCAAAGTATTATATCTTATGCTGAAATGATCAGTCCCTGAAATATCCTGAAAAGTAGCTCTCAGCCTATCGAGGAGTATTACTAAATGCAGACCCTTAAAGGTTTCAGAATAGTTATGATGAGGTGAATACAAAAAAATATTCTCAGTAGCCTACCTCTGGCATGATAAAAAATAACGTTGTGGTTATTCTCTGCTATGAGATGATTCTACTTCCAAATGCATGTGATTAGCGTAAAGCTCTACTCCCTATTTGACTTCAAAGTAGACCCTGTATGGTTTCAGGGCTAAATACACAATCAGTGGCTAAACTAAGGTTAAGTCCCAAATGGAAACCACTTCCCTTTTGACCAGGGCCCCTTGACCAGATCCCTATGGGCCCTGGTCAAAAGTACTTCACTATATAGAGAAAATTCCCGCCATTTGGAACCAGCTTTAGTTCACCGCTGTGTGTGTATTTAACCCTGAAACAATACAGGGTCTATTTGACCAGGGCCCATTGACCAGATCCGGATCTGGGCCCTGGTCAAACGGTGTTCATTATATAGAGAATAGGGTGCCATTTGGGACATATACCTGATGTTCAGACATGCAGTGCTGTGTTGGGATCCACTGCCACTGGGTAGGTAGCTGCGGTTATCACTGGTGGTGAAGTGTCCCTAGCTTGGGGTGATGGGTGAATGGAAGCACCAATAACCCCCCAATCTACCAACAACCAAGAAAATGAACTAAACATAAAAAATAAAAAGGCAAAGGAAAACAGAAAACAACAATGCAAAAAACAAAGGACATCAAGGACAACTAAAATCATAACATCAAGGCCAACTATACATGTTTGAGTGCATGTCTCGCACTATTTACATGTGTGTCCGTGTACGTGTGCATTTCAATGAGAGTGTGTGTACAAACACCTGCACGGCATCAGCTGGCAAACCGGTATGAAAACACTTCCCTCGGGGTCATTCAAACTTTGTCAGCGATTAGGTGAATGGAGGCGGAGTCAGGTGCAGGACACAGGTATGAGTAATAATCAGAGAATTTACTCAAAAATGAAGCCATGTTCCGACAAGGAAAAACACAAATATCCAGAGCACAAAATAACAAAACCACATGACAACGAAAATCACTCACAAAACAGAAAGGGAAGCCAGGGGGTTAAATAAAGAACATTGATTATGGAATGGAAACCAGGTGTGTATAATGAAGACAAAACAAAACGAAAATGAAACATGGATTGGTGGTGACAAGAAAGCCGGTGACGACGACTGCCGAACGCCGCCTGAACAAGAAGAGGGACCAACTTCGGCAGAAGTCGTGACAAACTTACCTTTTTATACTTTTATCTTTGACCTTCATTCTATCCCCCGCCCAGCAACTGCACTCCCAGTTGTCTCCAATTCCACATACCAACCCTCAGCTTCCCTCAGCCCATCCCACCTATCTCCGCCAACCTCTTCGGATTTCTTTGCAACATATATCTTTCAACTATGCTGTGTTGTTTAACATACTATTTCAATATATCTAATCGAATTGAGTCCACAGATTGCGAGTTGAAGATACATGCTTTTACTAAGAGTATTAGTATATTAGTAATTGACTAACCCGGTCTCTCCAGATATTCTAACAGTACTATTTCTAGGGTCAATTTTCAATCAGTGTTCTGCATTTTCAGCCATTCCTGAAAATGAGACCAGAAACAGGCTACCTGAGGGCAATACCAAAATAAATGGTCTATTGATTCTGTATCCTCCCAACAAAATTTGCAGAGCTTTGATGATTTTATGCCCCGAATATTCAACATATAATCATTTTAGCTGAAAAGCATGAAGTCTTGAATCGTGCGTCGTTTTATATATCAAACCATGGAATCGGTACATTACAAATCTCTTCCCAACTCTTTTGCAATCTGTATGGCACAGTTGTCAACATCCTGGTCCTCAAATGAAACTGGTATACTTTCATATTTATCCTATTTTTATTCCTCTGCCAGTTTTGATCCTTTATATTGGGCAGACAGACCAGTTCCCTACCTCCTCCCGCTGCCACCTGCCTCCTCCATTTTGGGGTAATGCTGTAATCAATTGGTTGTGCTCTTGGATTGAGCAGACCATTCTGTACAATTCTGCTAACTCCATGAAGGATATAACTCTACCATTCCAATTTACAATATAATTTAAGAACAAAATACCCTTTTCAAACATCTTTCCCCTAAATGCAGGTATTTATCAACCAGCACATTTGTGTTCAGACATAATATCTGTTGTAATATTTGTTCTATCTTTTCAGGAGTATGAAATTGAAATTGTAGCCAGCTCTGTAATGCTTGTTAGAAAAAGAGAGATACTTTGAAAAAAGTATAATTTTCAATTAATCGAAAACGAGACATAGCAATCTGCACAAAGGCAAAAAGGCCATTTTTAAACAATGGATGAGCTTTTCTTAGTAATCTACTTGAGAAGCATTTAGGGTTCAAGCAAAACTTTTGAATAAGTGAAGATTTTAGAGAGAGGTTTAGTGCTTTTCTATTTAATAATCTCAACCCACCCAATGCATATTCACTATACAGATAGGCACGGTATATTTTGTATGGTTTAGCGTCCCAGATAAAGTGAAATATATTTTGCTCATATGATTTGAAAAATGAATCATCAGGAGTAGGCAGCACCGTGAGTAAGTGAGTAAACTGAGATATGACTAAAGAGTTAATCAGGGCCATTTTTACATAAATAGATGGGTATTTACCTCTCCATGGTTGCAGGATCTTGTCTATTTTTACAAGTTTTCTATTGAAATTCATGGTGGTGAGCTCAGTTATATATTTTGTGATATGAACACCGAATATGTCTAATTCACCATCAGCCCATTTTGTAGGTAAACTGCAGGGTAATGTAAAAGTTGTATTTTTTAAAGATCCAATACTTAATATTGTACACTTATCATAATTAGGTTTTAGTCCAGAGAGACTGTATGTTGTTGTTTAAGGGGTCATAGATCCAGGTGAAAAGTAATACATTGGTTCTTATACTAACAACTGTTTGGCTATTACGCAGTCTGTGTTTACTGAGCTGAAGAAAAGGGTTTTGGTGGGCATGGATTGTTATTGTCCTTCCTTCCTGCCCTCTACTCGGCTGAACACTCATATTTGCCTAAAACCATGGCGACGTGTGACTGGTTCTCCACCGTTCACTTTGTCTTGTCTGTGTGGGTTTAGGATTGACAATGCTGTCTTGCAATTGGGTGATTTGATACATGGCCTCCTTTATCCTCCTGTAACTACAGGATGACCTCTACACTGCATGGTCAAATCCAATCTAACACAATGTCAGCATATGTTTCCATATATTTCTAATCCAATATGGTCCAAGATGGCGTAGCAGTGCAGACGTGGTTTGTCGTTCTCTCCTGTACATTTTGTATTTGTCTATTTTTGTATATATTTCAATTTATTTTCAAACTCTTTACCATTTTTAAATTAAATATACCTTCCGGTAACCCGCTTCACCCAATGTGATACGGATCTGCTATTTTTAGACCTTTTAGCCAGAACCTCTATCAGCAGCTAGCCATCAGAACCTCCATCAGCAGCTCGCCATCAGAACCTCCATCAGCAGCTAGCCATCAGAACCTCCATCAGCAGCTCGCCATCAGAACCTCCATCAGCAGCTAGCCATCAGAACATCCATCAGCAGCTAGCCATCAGAACCTCCATCAGCAGCTCGCCATCAGAACCTCCATCAGCAGCTAGCCATCAGAACCTCCATCAGCAGCTCGCCATCAGAACCTCCATCAGCAGTTCACCATCAGCACCTCTATCAGCAACTAGCCATCAGAACCTCCATCAGCAGCTAGCCATCAGACCCTCCATCAGCAGCTCGCCATCAGAACCTCTATCAGAAGCTAGCCATCAGAACCTCTATCAGAAGCTAGCTATCAGAACCTCTGTCAGAAGCTAGCCATCAGAACCTCTATCAGAAGCTAGCCATCAGAACCTCTATCAGAAGCTAGCCATCAGAACCTCCATCAGCAGCTAGCCATCAAAAGCTAACAGCTAATTAGCTACTAGCTATTTAGTCATTGTCAGCCACTGCTAGTGGCCTTTACCTTCGGCACAGACTCCAGTCGCTCTTAGCCTGGAAAACACTTGCCAGCCTGTTGATATCCGACTGTTTTCTCCACTACAAAGCTGGATTCCTGCCGTAAGCCCTGGACCATTACTCCTGATCATCACAGCTAGCTAGCTGCCACCGAGTGGCCCAGCCCCGAAGCTAGCTATGAGCCAGGCCCACCTCCCAGCCCGCACAGCTGATCCCTCCCAGACTCTTCCCCAAAACGGCTAGAATTCCACTACTCTACCGGATCCTTGCCGTAAGCTCTGGACCTTTGCATCGGATCATCGCTGCTAGCTAGCTGCTCCCGAGTGGCTATAGTGGCTAACGCCCCTGTCCTGAAGGAATTGGGATGTGTAGGGAGGAACAGGGAGGTACAGGGGGTATGGGGAGGAAGAGGGAAATATAGTGCGGAATAGGGAGGTACATGGGGGGATAGGGAGGAACAAGGAGGTATAGGGAAGAGTAGGGAGGAACAAGGAGATATAGGGAGGAATAGGTAGGTACACTGAGGATTTTGGAGGAATAGGGAGGAGTAGGGAGGTACAAGGGGGAATAGGGAGGAGTAGGGAGGAATAGGGAGGTACAGGGAGGTATAGAGAGGTATAGGAAGTTGTAGGGAGGTATAGGGAGGAATAGGTTGGTACAGGGAGGATTGGGGAGGAATAGGGAGGTACAGGGAGGTACAGGGGGGGATTGGGAGGAATAGGGAGGTACAGGGAGGAATAGGGAGGTACAAGGGGGAATAGGGAGGTACAAGGGGGAATAGGGAGGTACAGGGGGGGATTGGGAGGAATAGGGAGGAATAGGGAGGTACAGGGAGGAATAGGGAGGCATTTGGGGCGGCAGTGTAGCCTAGTGGTTAGAGCGTTGGACTAGTAACCGGACTAGTAGGAATAGGAATAGGAATAGGTAGGAATTGGGAGGTACAGGGAGGAATAGGGAGGCATAGGGAGGTACAGGGAGGTACAGGGAGGAATAGGGAGGTACAGGGAGGTACAGGGAGGCACAGGGAGGTACAGGGAGGAATAGGGAGGTATAGGGAGGAATTGGGAGGTACAGGGATGAATAGGGTGGATTAGGAAGGATTAGGGAGGAATAGGGAGGTATAGGGAGGTATAGGGAGGAATAGTGTGGAATAGTGTGCATCTGCATCTATGTGTGCTGGTGTCCGTGCGCTCGCCTTTGTATGCCAGCGTGTTTTTTCCATCGTGTGTGTATGTTGGCCTACGTGTGTGCATCTGTGTGTGTGTGTGACCTTACAGTCCTATTACAACACATTACCGTTATTTTATATAATCTGTTGAACGTTGATCAGATCTCTTAAACATGTGATTTTCTTCCTCCTGGAGTATTTATTAGTGAGGTGTGTTCATCTGTCAAAGGTGTATTGGAGGCGAAGTCAGGTGGAGGAGAGCAGATTATAACGAACAGGCACACTTTTATTATAGTTCCAGTTATTATAGTATAGCACTACATAAATCAAACAAGCTCAAAAAAGGGAACATAAAAGTAGAGCGCATAAACTAACACCACATAACATGAAACAATTACACACAAAACATGATGAGAACCAGAGGGTTAAATACAGTAGATTGATTGGGGAAATGCAAACCAGCTGTGTATGGAAACAAGACAAATGGATATATGAAAACCAGCTGTGTATGAAAACAAGACAAGACAAATGGATATATGAAAACCAGGTGTGTATGGAAACAAGACAAGAGATGGATATATGAAAACCAGCTGTGTATGGAAACAAGACAAGACAAATGGATATATGAAAACCAGCTGTGTATGGAAACCAGACAAGACAAATGGATATATGAAAACCAGGTGTGTATGGAAACAAGACAAGACAAATGGATATATGAAAACCAGGTGTGTATGGAAACAAGACAAGACAAATGGATATATGAAAACCAGCTGTGTATGGAAACAAGACAAGACAAATGGATATATGAAAACCAGGTGTGTGTGGAAACAAGACAAGACAAATGGATATATGAAAACCAGCCGTGTATGGAAACAAGACAAGACAAATGGATATATGAAAACCAGCCGTGTATGGAAACAAGACAAGACAAATGGATATATGAAAACCAGCCGTGTATGGAAACTTCGGAGGAAGTCGTGATATCGTCTTACTTCTTGTCATGTGTCCCGAATGGCAAGCTATTCCCTATGTATTACAATAATCTATCTCTCTTCCTCTCTGCATAATGAATGGCCACCATTTTTCAATCTCTGTGAATCTCAAGGTTTGTCCATGTTGGCATGGTAAAATCTTATGCATTGAATCTTGCGTGTTAACAGACCACCCACAGTAAAAGCTGTGATTTACGGTGAAGCATCTTGTAGGGGAATGTTTTAGAATAAGAAAACAGTAAGACCATTTCATCTTTCTGAAGTGTGCTACTGAATGTATTCACCTTCATGCACGTGAAGTTTAGACAGAACCACAGAACTCTGTGCTTCTCTAATGCGTGCAAAGTTGGTGGGTTGTTGGTTTAATTGTTATTAGTGTTGCTTGGTAATCACTTTGTGGTAAGATACATTGTATCAAAAATCATATTGCATGACAGAAAACTGGGTGGATTTATTTGATAGTATCCATAATATGCTTGAGAATGTGGAATCCCTTATTTTTTTTAATTTTTTTTTTACCTTTATTTAACCAGGCAAGTCAGTTAAGAACATATTCTTATTTTCAATGACGGCCTGGGAACAATGGGTTAACTGCCTGTTCAGGGGCAGAACGACAGATTTGTACCTTGTCAGCTCGGGGGTTTGAACTCGCAACCTTCCGGTTACTAGTCCAACGCTCTAACCACTAGGCTACGCTGCCGCCCCAGGAGGAAGGTCAGATGTCATACTGTAAAAGGCTTGTCCATTAGCAGTCTCTTATTGAGGAGGAAGGTCAGGTGTCATACTGTAAAAGGCTTGTCCATTAGCAGTCCCTTATTGAAGAGGAAGGTCAGGTGTCACACTGTAAAAGGCTTGTCCATTAGCAGTCCCTTATTGAGGAGGAAGTTCAGGTGTCATACTGTAAAAGGCTTGTCCGTTAGCAGTCCCTTATATAGGAGGAAGATCAGGTGTCATACTGTAAAAGGCTTGTCCATTAGCAGTCCCTTATTGAGGAGGAAGGTCAGGTGTCATACTGTAAAAGGCTTGTCCATTAGTAGTCCCTTATTGAGGAGGAAGGTCAGGTGTCACACTGTAAAAGGCTTGTCCATTAGCAGTCCCTTATTGAGGAGGAAGATCAGGTGTCATACTGTAAAAGGCTTGTCCATTAGTAGTCCCTTATTGAGGAGGAAGGTCAGGTGTCATACTGTAAAAGGCTTGTCCATTAGTAGTCCCTTATTGAGGAGGAAGGTCAGGTGTCATACTGTAAAAGGCTTGTCCATTAGCAGTCCCTTATTGAGGAGGAAGGTCAGGTGTCATACTGTAAAAGGCTTGTCCATTAGCAGTCCCTTATTCAAATCAAATCAAATCAAATGTTATTTGTCACATACACATGGTTAGCAGATGTTAATGCGAGTGTAGCGAAATGCTTGTGCTTCTAGTTCCGCAAATGCAGTAATAACGAACAAGTAATCTAACTAACAATTTAAAAAAAACTACTGTCTTATACACAGTGTAAGGGGATAAGGAATATGTACATAAGGATATATGAATGAGTGATGGTACAGAGCAGCATAGGCAAGATACAGTAGATGATATCGAGTACAGTATATACATATGAGATGAGTATGTAAACCAAGTGGCATAGTTAAAGTGGCTAGTGATACATGTATTACATAAGGATGCAGTCGATGATATAGAGTACAGTATATGCATATGAGATGAATAATGTAGGGTAAGTAACATTATATAAGGTAGCATTGTTTAAAGTGGCTAGTGATATATTTACATCATTTCCCATCAATTCCCATTATTAAAGTGGCTGGAGTTGAGTCAGTGTCATTGACAGTGTGTTGGCAGCAGCCACTCAATGTTAGTGGTGGCTGTTTAACAGTCTGATGGCCTTGAGATAGAAGCTGTTTTTCAGTCTCTCGGTCCCAGCTTTGATGCACCTGTACTGACCTCGCCTTCTGGATGACAGCGGGGTGAACAGGCAGTGGCTCGGGTGGTTGATGTCCTTGATGATCTTTATGGCCTTCCTGTAGCATCGGGTGGTGTAGGTGTCCTGGAGGGCAGGTAGTTTGCCCCCGGTGATGCGTTGTGCAGACCTCACTACCCTCTGGATAGCCTTACGGTTGAGGGCGGTGCAGTTGCCATACCAGGCGGTGATACAGCCCGCCAGGATGCTCTCGATTGTGCATCTGTAGAAGTTTGTGAGTGCTTTTGGTGACAAGCCAAATTTCTTCAGCCTCCTGAGGTTGAAGAGGCGCTGCTGCGCCTTCTTCACGATGCTGTCTGTGTGAGTGGACCAATTCAGTTTGTCTGTGATGTGTATGCCAAGGAACTTAAAACTTGCTACCCTCTCCACTACTGTGCCATCGATGTGGATAGGGGGGTGTTCCCTCTGCTGTTTCCTGAAGTCCACAATCATCTCCTTAGTTTTGTTGACGTTGAGTGTGAGGTTATTTTCCTGACACCACACTCCGAGGGCCCTCACCTCCTCCCTGTAGGCCGTCTCGTCGTTGTTGGTAATCAAGCCTACCACTGTTGTGTCGTCCGCAAACTTGATGATTGAGGAGGAAGGTCAGATGTCATACTGTAAAAGGCTTGTCCATTAGCAGTCCCTTATTGAGGAGGAAGGTCAGGTGTCATACTGTAAAAGGCTTGTCCATTAGCAGTCCCTTATTGAGGGTTTTCCTGTTGCTACTTATCTACTTGACTCTGCTAAGAATCTGTGCTACTCTAGTGTGTTGAACTCCACTGCTCTCCTTCCTATCCAGTGTATTGTAACTAGAAGCATCTCTAAAGTCTCGAAGGAAGAATAAACTGCTGCTCCTGGACCAGGCACAAATCCCCATCAGTCGTGTGAAGAAAAGACAGAGATACAAGGGACACCGATCCGGGTTCCTTGTGAGAATTATTCGGCAAGTAGGTAACCCGCCTCTACCATCTGTCCTATTGGCCAACATGCAATCATTGGAGAATAAACTAGATGAGCGCAGTTCGAGACTATCCTACCAACCGGACAATAAAAACTGTAATATCTTATGTTTCACAGAGTTGTGGCTGAACTATGACACAGATAAAATAGCAGCTACGTCCTGTAAGACAAGGGGTGGTGGTGTGTGTCTATGTGTCATTAACAGCTGGTGGCCTAATATTAAGTAAGTCTCTATGTTTTGCTTTCCTGAGGTATAGTACATCATGAATAGCTAGCTGTTCACCACACTGTCTACCAAGAGAGTTCTCATCCATTTTTTTGGTAGCCGTCTATTTACCACCACAAACCGATGCTGGCACTAAGACCGCACTCAACAAGCAAACAATAAAATGCTCATCCAGAGGCGGCACTCCTAGTGGCCGGGGACTTTAATGCAAACTGAAATCCGTTTTACCTCATTTCTATCAGTATGTCACATAAGAGGAAAAAATCATCTAGACCACCTTTACTTGACACAGAGACGCATACAAAGCTGTCCCTTGCCCTCCATTTGGCAAATGTGACCATAATTCTATCCTCCTGATTCCTGCTTACGAGCAAAAACTAAAGCAAGAAGTACCAGTGACTCACTCAATACGGAAGTGGTCAGATGACTCAGATGCTAAGATACAGGACAGTTTTACCAGCACAGACAGGAATATGTTCCGGGATTCATCCGATGGCATTGAAGAGTACACCACATCAGTCACCGGCTTCATCAATAATTGCATCGATGACATCATCTTCACAGTGACCATACGTACCCCAGCCAGAAGCCATGGATTACAGGCAACATCCGCACTAACCCGAACGTTTACAAGAAATCCCGCTTCACCCTCCGATGAACCATCAAACAGGCAAAGTGTCAATACAGGACTAACATTGAATCCTACTACACCGGATCTGATTTTCAGGTGTGGCAGGGCTTGCAAACTATTACGGACTACAAAGGGAAGCCCAGCTGTGAGCTGCCCAGTGCCACGAGCCTACCAGACAAGCTAAATTACTCATATGCGCACTTCGAGGCAAGCAACACTGAAACATGCATGAGAGCACCAGATATTCCAGACAACTGTGTGATCATGCTCTCTGTAGCCGGTGTGAGCAAGACCTTTAAACAGGTCAGACGAATTACCAGGACGTGTACTCAGAGCATGCGCTGACCTACTGGCAAGTGTCTTCACTGACATTTTCAGCCTCTCCCTGACCGAGTCTGTAATTTCTATGTGTTTCAAGCAGACCACCATAGTCACTGTGCCCAAGAACGCCTAGATAACCTGCTTCAATGACTACAGACCCGTAGCATTCACATCTGTAGCCATGAAGTGCTTTGAAAGGCTGGTTGTGGCTTACATCGACACCATACTCCCATAAACCCTAGACCCATTTCAATTTGCATATTACCCAACATATTGCCCCTAGACCCACAGATGATGCGATCTATATTGCACTCCACACTGCCCTATCAAAAGGAACACCTACATGAGAATGCTGTTCATTGACTACAGCTCATCGTTCAACAACATAGTGCCCTCAAAGCTCATCACTAAGCTAAGGACCCTATTACTGAACACCTCCCTCTGCAATTGGATCCTGGACTTCCTGACTGGCTGCCACCAGGTGGTAAGGGTAGGCAACAACACATCTACCACGCTGATCCGCAACATGGGGGGCCCTCAGGTTTGCATGCTCAGTCCGCTCCTGTACTCTTTGTTCACCCTCGACTGCGTGGCCAAGCACGTCTCCAACACCATCATTAAGTTTGCTGACGTCAGCGGTGGTAGGTCTGATCACTGACAACGATGAGACAGCCTACAGGGAGGAAGTCAGAGACCTGGCAGTTAGGTGCCAGGACAACAACCTCTCCCTCAATGTGAGCAACACAAAGGACATGATAGTGGACTACAGATAAAGGAGGGCCGACCCCCATTCACATCAACAGGGCTGTAGTGGAGCCGGTCGAGAGCTTCCTTGGTGTCCACATTATGGGCCAAGCTTCCTGCCATCAGAAGAAAACATTGTCAAAGACTCCAGCCACCCTAGTCATAGACTGTTCTCTCTGCTTCCACAAGGCAAGTGGTACCAGAGCGCCAAGTCTAGGTCCAAAAGGCTCCTTAACAGCTTCCACCCCCAAACAGCCACCACACTATTTACATTGACTTTAGTTTATTTAGTACTTACTTTCTTAAAACTAACATTTTTGGTTAAGGGCTTGTAAGTAAGCATTTGTATTCGGCGCATGTTACAAATACAATTTGATTTGTACTGTAGCTAGAAGCATTTCTTCAGCACTTCCGGGGATCTAGATTGGAGGTTGGAGGAGGCTGGGGCGGCAGGCTTTCAAACTTCCTGATTGCATCAAAAGCAGCAGTAGCAGCCCGAGGGGAGGGAGGAGATGGATGGAGGAGATGCAGGGGAGAGATGGAGGGGAGGGAGGAGATGGAGGGGAGTGAGGAGATGGGGGGGAGTGAGGAGAGGGAGGAGAAGGAGGGGATGGAGGGGAGGAGATGGAGTAGATGGATGGGAGGGAGGAAAGGGAGGGGATGGAGAGGAGAGGAGAGGAGAGGGAGGGAGGGGGGGAGGAGATGAAGAGGAGAGGGAGGAGAGGGGGGAGAAGAAGGAGGGGATGGAGGGGAGGAGATGGAGTAGATGGATGGGAGGGAGGGAGGAGAGGGAGGAGATGGAGTGGAGAGGGAGGGGAGGGAGGTGAGGGGAGAGATTGAGAGGAGAGGGAGGGGAGACATGTGATCTGACTCCCTAGTGAGATCCTACCCTCCCTCTCTTTCTCTCTCCCCCCCCCCTCCCCCTCTCTCTCGCTCTCTCTCTGTCTCCCACATTCCACGGCCTCTATGAGGATATGAGTCAGGTATGTTGTCACTGTGTGGGCTCTATAACTACAGTAGAAATAGGTCTAGTAAGCTCCATTGACATCAGAGCAATGTCAGGTTCTACCTCCACCAGTCTATTGTCCATTAAGATGTAGATGGAAGTGATTCTGTGACCGCAGACACAGGTAAGATCACATGATCTCAAGGAAAATGAACCACAACTGAACAATGGGTTTAACAGAGATGCATACTGAGCCATGAATATTCTGTATTTTATGCCTTTACCTTTTTCATACTGATTGTCCATATTGAATTACAAACCTATTTTAACTGAATGATTCAAATACAATAATGAGGTTATGCTTTGAGCACTGTTCAGGCTATGGACTAGTCTTCAGAGAACCAGTCAGTAGATTGGCAGATACTTATTCAAATGGTGTAATTATTCTCTTCCATTCTTATCTAATAACACATCCATGGTTGTTGCATTGTTAACACATTCATATTTATCTCCTGACTTGACTTTCACATTACAGGTATATCCGATAGGTCCAGAGAAACATGACTTTACATTGCAAAGAGATCCGATTGGTCCAGAGAAACATGAGATGGTATTGCAATAAAAAGAGATCTGATTGGTCCAGAGAAACATGAGAGGGTATTGCAATATAAAGAAAGGAAATAAAGCTGTAGTCAGCCGCTCAACACATTTTACTCTCTTCTCCTCTTGACACCGGCTATGTCTCAACAAATTGATACTCTTCTTTTGACCAGAGGTCTATGGGCCCTGGTTAAAAGTAGTGCACTATATAGGGAATAGGGTGCCATTTCAGAGGCAGCCAGTATGATCTGACAACTGTGTTGTCTTTATGTCTTTGATAACAAGGTTCTGACACCTGGAGATTATGTTTTACTGTCTCTATAGATCGTTATAGCAGAACCAAAGCCTCAGCTTGATCTCTGACACCTGGAGATTGTTGTACTGCTATCACCTGCCACTGGAATGTATAGCAAAGTAGTAAAACGCTCTACCCTTCGGTAGAGCCTCTCCTCAACCCTTCAGTACAGCCTCTCCTCAACCCTTCGGTACAGCCTCTCCTCAACCCTTCTGTACAGTCTCTGCTCAACCCTTCGGTACAGTCTCTGCTCAACCCTTCGGTACAGTCTCTGCTCAACCCTTCAGTACAGCCTCTCCTCAACCCTTCGGTACAGCCTCTCCTCAACCCTTCTGTACAGTCTCTCCTCAACCCTTCGGTACAGCCTCTCTTCAACCCTTCTGTACAGTCTCTGCTCAATCCTTCAGTACAGCCTCTCCTCAACCCTTCGGTACAGCCTCTCTTCAACCCTTCTGTACAGTCTCTCCTCAACCCTTCGGTACAGCCTTTCTTCAACCCTTCTGTATAGTCTCTGCTCAACCCTTCGGTACAGTCTCTGCTCAACCCTTCGGTACAGCCTCTGCTCAACCGTTCGGTACAGCCTCTGCTCAACCCTTCGGGTACAGTCTCTCCTCAACCCTTCGGTACAGTCTCTGCTCAACCCTTCGGTACAGCCTCTCTTCAACCCTTCTGTACAGCCTCTCCTCAACCCTTCGGTACAACCTCTCCTCAACCCTTCGGTACAACCTCTCCTCAACCCTTCGGTACAACCTCTCCTCAACCCTTCGGTACAGCCTCTCCTCAACACCCAATCCTCATGGTGATACTTTATTTATTTATGTGAGTCACTGGTGTCCCAAATGCACCCTATTCCTGATATAGCGCATTAACCTCATAGGGCTCTGGTCATTAGTAGTGAACTATAGAGTGAACAGTGTGCCATTTAAGACACAGCCAGAAGCTGATCAGTTCATGGCCACCACAGTGACAGTGCTATTCAGACTAAGGCCTTCCATTCCTTCACTCTGGTGGCAGCTTATTAGGGAGGGAACTGAAGCCTGTGTCATGTTTAGCAGAGCACATTGTAGTAAAACATTTTTCAACCCTACTCAACATTTCTTAGGTTTCACATAGTGAGCTGCTGCGGAAGATGGGTTAGCTTCAACGTACACTGATGATAGCCTAAACGCTGACTGTTCACTGTTAAGCCTCTTGAGAATGATTCAATCAAAATGAAAAACATTTTAATATTGCTTTTGTCAGTGGGGACCCTGTACTCTTCATAATGCTTCAAAATGGATATGCCAACCTTCATGAATTGTTAAATAAAATGGAGTTACAAAATGTGTGTCTAATTTTAATATTGCCTCTAACTTTCCAGGGCTCCAGGTATACTAGCTTTTCTTCTCACTGCAGGAGCCATTTTATATTTTTAAGGAAAGCTTTGTCTTTGATCTCTCCTCTTCACTATGTATAGCTGAGCCAGTCTCTATAGATCACACTATGTATAGCTGAGCCAGTCTCTATAGATCACACTATGTATAGCTGAGCCAGTCTCTATAGATCACACTATGTATAGCTGAGCCAGTCTCTATAGATCACACTATGTATAGCTGAGCCAGTCTCTATAGATCACACTATGTATAGCTGAGCCAGTCTCTATAGATCACATGATGTATAGCTGAGCCAGTCTCTATAGATCACACTATGTATAGCTGAGCCAGTCTCTATAGATCACACTATGTATAGCTGAGCCAGTCTCTATAGATCACACTATGTATAGCTGAGCCAGTCTCTATAGATCACACTATGTATAGCTGAGCCAGTCTCTATAGATCACACTATGTATAGCTGAGCCAGTCTCTATAGATCACACTATGTATAGCTGAGCCAGTCTCTATAGATCACATGATGTATAGCTGAGCCAGTCTCTACAGATCACACTGTATAGCTGAACCAGTCTCTACAGATCACACTATGTATAGCTGAACCAGTCTCTATAGATCACACTATGTATAGCTGAACCAGTCTCTACAGATCACACTATGTATAGCTGAACCAGTCTCTATAGATCACACTATGTATAGCTGAACCAGTCTCTATAGATCACACTATGTATAGCTGAACCAGTCTCTATAGATCACACTATGTATAGCTGAACCAGTCTCTATAGATCACACTATGTAGAGCTGAACCAGGCTCTATAGATCACACACTTCTGGCGCCGACAGAGATCGCTTCACGTTCCTAGGAAACTATGCAGTTTTTTTGTTTTTTTTACGTGTTATTTCTTACATTGGTACCCCAGGTCATCTTAGGTTTCATTACATACAGTCGAGAAGAACTACTGAACATAAGAGCAGCGTCAACTCACCATCAATATGACCAAGACTATGACTTTCGCGAAGCGGATCCTGTGTTCTGCCTTTCACCCAGGTCAACGGAATTGATCCCAGCCGGCGACCCCAAAAAACTACTTTGAAAAAGGGGAAAACGAAGCGGTCTTCTGGTCAGACTCCGGAGACGGGCACATCGTGCAACACTCCCTAGCATTCTCCTCGCCAATGTCCAGTTTCTTGACAACAAGGTTGATGAAATCCGAGCAAGGGTAGCATTCCAGAGGGACATCAGAGACTGTAACGTTCTTTGCTTCACGGAAACATGGCTCACTGGAGAGACGCTATCGGAGACGGTGCAGCCAGCTGGTTTCTCCACGCATCGCGCGGACAGAAACAAACATCTTTCTGGTAAGAAGAGGGGCGGGGGCGTATGCTTTATGGTTACAGGACGTGGTGTGGCCAAAACAACATACAGGAACTCAAGTCCTTCTGTTCACCTGATTTAGAATTCCTCACAATCAAATGTAGACCGCATTATCTACCAAGGGAATTCTCTTCGATTATAATCACAGCCGTATATATTCCCCCCCAAGCAGACACATCGATGGCTCTGAACGAACTTTATTTGACTCTTTGCAAACTGGAATCCATATAGCCGGAGGCTGCATTCATTGTAGCTGGGGATTTTAACAAGGCTAATCTGAAAACAAGACTCCCTAAATTTTATCAGCATATCGATTGCGCAACCAGGGTGGGAAAAACCTTGGATCATTGCTATTCCAACTTCCGCGACGCATATAAGGCCCTGCCCCGCCCTCCTTTCGGAAAAGCTGACCACAACTCCATTCTGTTGATCCCTGCCTACAGACAGAAACTAAAACAAGAAGCTCCCGCGCTGAGTTCTGTTCAACGCTGGTCCGACCAATCTGATTCCACACTCCAAGACTGCTTCCATCACGTGGACTGGGATATGTTCCGTATTGCGTCAGACGACAACATTGACGAATACGCTGATTCGGTGTGCGAGTTCATTAGAACGTGCGTTGAAGATGTCGTTCCCATAGCAACGATTAAAACATTCCCAACCCAGAAACCGTGGATTGATGGCAGCATTCGCTTGAAACTGAAAGCGCGAACCACTGCTTTTAATCAAGGCAAGGTGACTGGAAACATGACCGAATACAAACAGTGTAACTATTCCCTCCGCAAGGCAATCAAACAAGCTAAGCGTCAGTATAGAGACAAAGTAGAATCTCAATTCAACGGCTCAGACACAAGAGGTATGTGTCAGGGTCTACAGTCAATCACGGATTACAAAATGAAACCAGCACTGTCACGGACCAGGATGTCTTGCTCCCAGGCAGACTAAATAACTTTTTTGCCCGCTTTGAGGACAATACAGTGCCACTGACACTGCCCGCAACTAAAACATGCGGACTCTCCTTCACTGCAGCCGACGTGAGGAAAACATTTAAACGGGTCAACCCTCGCAAGGCTGCAGGCCCAGACGGCATCCCCAGCCGCGTCCTCAGAGCTTGCGCAGACCAGCCGGCTGGTGTGTTTACGGACATATTCAATCAATCCCTATCCCAGTCTGTTGTTCCCACATGCTTCAAGAGGGCCACCATTGTTCCTGTTCCCAAGAAAGCTAAGGTAACTGAGCTAAACGACTACCGCCCCGTAGCACTCACTTCCGTCATCATGAAGTGCTTTGAGAGACTAGTCAAGGACCATATCACCTCCACCCTACCTGACACCCTAGACCCACTCCAATTTGCTTACCGCCCAAATAGGTCCACAGACGATGCAATCTCAACCACACTGCACACTGCCCTAACCCATCTGGACAAGAGGAATACCTATGTGAGAATGCTGTTCATCGACTACAGCTCGGCATTTAACACCATAGTGCCCTGCAAGCTCGTCATCAAGCTCGAGACCCTAGGTCTCGACCCCGCCCAGTGCAGCTGGGTACTGGACTTCCTGATGGGCTGCCCCCAGGTGGTGAGGGTAGGCAACAACATCTCCACCCCGCTGATCCTCAACACTGGGGCCCCACAAGGGTGCGTTCTGAGCCCTCTCCTGTACTCCCTGTTCACCCACGACTGCGTGGCCACGCACGCCTCCAACTCAATCATCAAGTTTGCGGACGACACAACAGTGGTAGGCTTGATTACCAACAACGACGAGATGGCCTACAGGGAGGAGGTGAGGGCCCTCGGGGTGTGGTGTCAGGAAAATAACCTCACACTCAACGAACAACAAAACTAAGGAGATGATTGTGGACTTCAGGAAACAGCAGAGGGAACACCCCCCTATCCACATCGATGGAACAGTAGTGGAGAGGGTAGCAAGTTTTAAGTTCCTCGGCATACACATCACAGACAAACTGAATTGGTCCACTCACACAGACAGCATCGTGAAGAAGGCGCAGCAGCGCCTCTTCAACCTCAGGAGGCTGAAGAAATTTGTCTTGTTACCAAAAGCACTCACAAACTTCTACAGATGCACAATCGAGAGCATCCTGGCAGGCTGTATCACCGCCTGGTACGGCAACTGCTCCGCCCTCAACCGTAAGGCTCTCCAGAGGGTAGTGAGGTCTGCACAACGCATCACCGGGGGCAAACTACCTGCCCTCCAGGACACCTACACCACCCGATGTTACAGGAAGGCCATAAAGATCATCAAGGACATCAACCACCCGAGCCACTGCCTGTTCACCCCGCTATCATCCAGAAGGCGAGGTCAGTACAGGTGCATCAAAGCTGGGACCGAGAGACTGAAAAACAGCTTCTATCTCAAGGCCATCAGACTGTTAAACAGCCACCACTAACATTGAATGGCTGCTGCCAACACACTGACACTGACACTGACTCAACTCCAGCCACTTTAATAATGGGAATTGATGGGAAATGATGTAAATATATCACTAGCCACTTTAAACAATGCTACCTTATATAATGTTACTTACCCTACATTATTCATCTCATATGCATACGTATATACTGTACTCTATATCATCGACTGCATCCTTATGTAATACATTTATCACTAGCCACTTTAACTATGCCACATTGTTTACATACTCATCTCATATGTATATACTGTACTCGATACCATCTACTGTATCTTGCCTATGCTGCTCTGTACCATCACTCATTCATATATCCTTATGTACATATTCTTTATCCCCTTACACTGTGTATAAGACGGTAGTTTTGGAATTGTTAGTTAGATTACTTGTTGGTTATTACTGCATTGTCGGAACTAGAAGCACAAGCATTTCGCTACACTCGCATTAACATCTGCTAACCATGTGTATGTGACAAATAAAATTTGATTTGATTGATTTGATTTGAGTATGATTCTCAATCAGAGACAACTAATGACACCTGCCTCTGATTGAGAACCATACTAGGTCGAAACATAGAAATACCCCAAAACATAGAAAAACAAACATAGACTGCCCACCCAACTCACGCCCTGACCATACTAACTAAATACAAAACAAAGGAAATAAAGGTCAGAACGTGACAGCATGCTTATTTAAGGTGGTGAGGAAGGCACTTTTGAAGAGCAACCAGGCATCCTCTAATGATGGGATGAGGTCAATATCCTTCCAGGATACCCGGGCATGGTTGATTAGATAGGCCTGCTCGCTGAAGTGTTTTAGGGAGCGTTTGACATTGATGATCGACCGCTGACCCATTACGCACGCAGCCAATTATTCAGTGATCACTGAGATCCTGTTTGAAGACAGCAGAGGTGATTTTAGAGGGCAAGTTGGTCAGGATGATATCTAAGAGGGAGCCCATGGTAACATATTTAGGGTTGTACCTGGTAGGTTCATTGATAATTTGCGTGAGATTGAGGGCATCTTGTTTAGATTGTAGGACTGCCGGTGTGTTAAGCATGTCTCAGTTTAGGTCATCTAACATTATCAACTCTGAAGATAGATGGCGATTAATTCATTTATCGTGTCCATGGCACAGCTGGGGGCTGAAGGGGTCTATAACAAGTGGCAACGGTGAGAGACTTGTTTCTGGAAAGGTGGATTTTTAAAAGTAGAAGTGTGAATTGTTTGTGCACAGACCTGGATAGTATAGCTACAATAGATTGCAACTCCGCCCCCTTTGGCAGTTCTCTCTTGTCGGAAAATGTTGTAGTTAGGGATGGAAATATAAGGATTTTTGGTGACCTTCCTAATCCAGGATTCAGACAAGGCTAGGACATCCGGGTTGGCGTAGTGTGCTAAATCTGTGAATAAAACAAACTTCTAATATTAACACGCATGAAACCAAGGCTTTTACACTTACAGAAGTTAACAAATGAGAGCGCCTGGTGAATGGGAGTGTTGTTTGATGCAAGAAACCACTTTACAAAATATAATACATTATTATTCCCATACTATTATTACATAGAATCTGACAATTTAGAGGCCTTGTCCCTATTCCCCATGCCTGACTGACACGCAACACGTGACAGGCACTAAACACTCAACAGACACTCAACAGCTGACAGACGCTCAACACTCAACAGACACTCAACAGCTGACAGACACTCAATCCTCACCACCTGACAGACGCTTAACACCTGACAGACACTCAACACTCAACACCTGACAGACGCTCAACCCTCACCACCTGACAGATGCTCAACACCTGACAGACACTCAACACCTGACAGACACTCAACACCCGACAGACACTCAACACCCGACAGACACTCAACACCTAACAACACAGGCATTCAGTGCCACCATCTACAACTACTCTAAATTGCATACCAAATGGTACGCTATCCCCTACATAGTGCACTACGTATGACCAGAGCACAGTATGTATGACCAGAGCACAGTTGTGCTCTATGTTGGGAATAGGGTGCCATTTGGGATTATCTACTAAATGAACTATCTTCTAAATTAAAAGGGCATACCGTCATACCACTCAGGAAGGAGACATGTTCTGTCTCCTAGAGAAGAACGTACTTTGGTGTGAAAAGTGCAAATCAATCCCAGAACAACAGCAAATGACCTTGTGAAGATGCTGGAGGAAACAGGTACAAAAGTATCTATATCCACAGTAAAACGAGTCCTATATCGACATAACCTGAAAGGCCACTCAGCAAGGAAAAAGCCACCGCTCCAAAACCGCCATAAAAAGCCAGACTGTGGTTTGCAACTGCACATGGGGACAAAGATTGTACTAATATCCTCTGGTCTGATGAAACAAACATATAATATTTTGGCCATAATGACCATTGTTATATTTGGTGGAAAAAGGGGGAGGCTTGCAAGCCGAAGAACACCATCCCAACCATGAAGCACGAGGGTGACAGCATCATGTTGTGGGGGTTCTCTGCTGCAGGAGGGACTGGTGCACTTCACAAAATAGATGGCATCATGAGGTAGGATAATGATGTGTATATATTGAAGCAACACCTCAAGACATTAGTCAGGAAGTTAAAGCTTGGTCACAAATGGGTCTTCCAAATGGACAATGACCCTAAGCATACTTCCAAAGTTGTGGCAAAATGGCAAAAAAATGACAAAGTCAAGGTAATGGCCATCACAAAGCCCTGACCTCAATACCATAGTAAATATGTGAAAAAGCGTGTGCGAGCAATTTAATTGAAAAAGCTGACTCCGTTACACCAGCTCTGTCAGAAGGAATGGGCCAAAATGTACCCAACTTATTGTGGGAAGCTTGTGTAAGGCTACCCGAAACATTTGACCCAAGTTAAACAATTTAATGGCAATGCAACCAAATACTAATTGAGTGTATGTAAACTTCTGACCCACTGGGAATGTGATGAAAGAAATAAAAGCTGAAATAAATCATTATCTCTACTATTAATCTGACATTTCTCATTCTTATATTGAAGTGGTGATCCTAACTGACCTAAAACAGGGCATTTTTATTAGGATTAAATGTCAGGAATTGTGAAAAACTGAGATTAAATGTATTTGGCTAAGGTGTATGTAAACTTCCGACTTCAACTGTATGTCATGGATCAACCAGTTATATTACAGTTCTGTTATGGGTCAACCAGTTATATTACAGTTATGTTATGGATCAACCAGTTATATTACAGTTCTGTTATGGGTCAACCAGTTATATTACAGTTCTGTTATGGATCAACCAGTTATATTACAGTTCTGTTATGGATCAACCAGTTATATTACAGTTCTGTTATAGATCAACCAGTTATATTACAGTTCTGTTATGGATCAACCAGTTATATTACAGTTCTGTTATGGATCAACCAGTTATATTACAGTTCTGTTATGGATCAACCAGTTATATTACAGTTATGTTATGGATCAACCAGTTATATTACAGTTCTGTTATGGATCAACCAGTTATATTACACAACCAGTTATATTACAGTTCTGTTATGGGTCAACCAGATGACATCTTTCCATTGGCTATGCTTCCCACACGCTTTGAAAAGTAGTGCTTCCCACACTCTGGTCCAAAGTAGTGCTCTGTATGGGGAATCGTGTACCATTGGGTCCTGGTCCAAAGTAGTGCTCTATATAGGGAATAGGGTACCATTTTGGACACAGTCTGACTGCACTCTTAGAAAAAAGGGTTTCAAACGGGTTGTTTGGCTGTCCCCATAGGATAACCCATGTAGAACACTCTGTGTAAATGGTTCTACATGGAACTCAAAAAGATTATATTTAAAATCAAATCAAATTTGATTGATATTTGGAACCAAAAAGGGTTCTTCAAAGGGTTTTCCTATGGGGACAGCCAGAATAACCCCTTCAGGTTGTAGATTGCACCTTCAAACAGTAACTTTAAAATGTTTACTCTTTCACGGCAGTGCAGTTGTGTTTCCAATAGAAGTAATGTGTTACGTTGGCTACAAAGCTTTTTGGGACAGCTCTATCCCTCACTCTGGTAACTGTGTGTACAGAATAGTCTGGTAACTGTGTGTACATTATAGTCTGGTAACTGTGTGTACAGAATAGTCTGGTAACGGTGTGTACAGAATAGTCTGGTAACTGTGTGTACAGAATAGTCTGGTAACTGTGTGTACAGAATAGTCTTGTAACTGTGTGTACAGAATAGTCTGGTAACTGTGTGTACAGAATAGTCTTGTAACTGTGTGTACAGAATAGTCTGGTAACTGTGTGTACAGAATAGTCTGGTAACTGTGTGTACAGAATAGTCTGGTAACTGTGTGTACAGAATAGTCTTGTAACTGTGTGTACAGAATAGTCTGGTAACTGTGTGTACAGAATAGTCTTGTAACTGTGTGTACAGAATAGTCTTGTAACTGTGTGTACAGAATAGTCTGGTAACTGTGTGTACAGAATAGTCTGGTAACTGTGTGTACAGAATAGTCTGGTAACTGTGTGTACAGAATAGTCTGGTAACTGTGTGTACATTATAGTCTGGTAACTGTGTGTACAGAATAGTCTGGTAACTGTGTGTACAGAATAGTCTGGTAACTGTGTGTACAGAATAGTCTGGTAACTGTGTGTACAGAATAGTCTTGTAACTGTGTGTACAGAATAGTCTGGTAACTGTGTGTACAGAATAGTCTTGTAACTGTGTGTACAGAATAGTCTGGTAACTGTGTGTACAGAATAGTCTGGTAACTGTGTGTACAGAATAGTCTGGTAACTGTGTGTACAGAATAGTCTTGTAACTGTGTGTACAGAATAGTCTGGTAACTGTGTGTACAGAATAGTCTGGTAACTGTGTGTACAGAATAGTCTGGTAACTGTGTGTACAGAATAGTCTGGTAACTGTGTGTACAGAAGAGTCTGGTAACTGTGTGTACAGAAGAGTCTGGTAGCTGTGTGTACAGAATAGTCTTGTAACTGTGTGTACAGAATAGTCTTGTAACTGTGTGTACAGAATAGTCTGGTAACTGTGTGTACAGAATAGTCTGGTAACTGTGTGTACAGAATAGTCTGGTAACTGTGTGTACAGAATAGTCTGGTAACTGTGTGTACAGAATAGTCTGGTAACTGTGTGTACAGAATAGTCTGGTAACTGTGTGTACAGAATAGTCTGGTAACTGTGTGTACAGAATAGTCTTGTAACTGTGTGTACAGAATAGTCTGGTAACTGTGTGTACAGAATAGTCTTGTAACTGTGTGTACAGAATAGTCTGGTAACTGTGTGTACAGAATAGTCTGGTAACTGTGTGTACAGAATAGTCTGGTAACTGTGTGTACAGAATAGTCTGGTAACTGTGTGTACAGAATAGTCTGGTAACTGTGTGTACAGAATAGTCTGGTAACTGTGTGTACAGAATAGTCTGGTAACTGTGTGTACAGAATAGTCTGGTAACTGTGTGTACAGAATAGTCTTGTAACTGTGTGTACAGAATAGTCTTGTAACTGTGTGTACAGAATAGTCTTGTAACTGTGTGTACAGCATAGTCTGGTAACTGTGTGTACAGAATAGTCTGGTAACTGTGTGTACATTATAGTCTGGTAACTGTGTGTACAGAATAGTCTGGTAACTGTGTGTACAGAATAGTCTGGTAACTGTGTGTACAGAATAGTCTGGTAACTGTGTGTACAGAATAGTCTGGTAACTGTGTGTACAGAATAGTCTGGTAACTGTGTGTACAGAAGAGTCTGGTAACTGTGTGTACAGAATAGTCTGGTAACTGTGTGTACAGAATAGTCTGGTAACTGTGTACAGAATAGTCTGGTAACTGTGTGTACAGAATAGTCTTGTAACTGTGTGTACAGAATAGTCTGGTAACTGTGTGTACAGAATAGTCTGGTAACTGTGTGTACAGAATAGTCAGGTAACTGTGTGTACAGAATAGTCTGGTAACTGTGTGTACAGAATAGTCTGGTAACTGTGTGTACAGAATAGTCTGGTAACTGTGTGTACAGAATAGTCTGGTAACTGTGTGTACAGAATAGACTGGTAACTGTGTGTACAGAATAGTCTTGTAACTGTGTGTACATTATAGTCTGGTAACTGTGTGTACAGAATAGTCTGGTAACTGTGTGTACAGAATAGTCTGGTAACTGTGTGTACAGAATAGTCTGGTAACTGTGTGTACAGAATAGTCTGGTAACTGTGTGTACAGAATAGTCTGGTAACTGTGTGTACAGAATAGTCTGGTAACTGTGTGTACAGAATAGTCTGGTAACTGTGAATGCTGTATGTTGCAGATCTGGGGTCCTTCAGTGGGAGGACGAGAGGAGGCGTGTCTGTAAGGGAAGGACAAGGAGTGGTGCTCATGTGTACTCCGCCCCCTCATTCACCAGGTAAGACCCTGACCCCTAACCCTTCTCATGTATACTCCACCCCCTCATTCACCAGGTAAGACCCTGACCCCTGACCTCTAACCCCTAACCCTGCTCATGTATACTCCACCCCCTCATTCATCAGGTAAGACCCTGACCCCTAACCCCTAACCCTTCTCATGTATACTCCACCCCCTCATTCACCAGGTAAGACCCTGACCCCTGACCCCTAACCCTGCTCATGTATACTCTACCCCCTCATTCACCAGATGAGACCCTGACCTCTAACCCCTAACCCTTCTCATGTATACTTCACCTCCTCATTCACCAGGTAAGACCCTGACCCCTGACCCCTAACCCCTAACCCTGCTCATGTATACTCCACCCCCTCATTCACCAGATGAGACCCTGACCCCTAACCCCTAACCCTGCTCATGTATACTTCACCCCCTCATTCACCAGGTCAGACCCTGACCCCTGACCCCTAACCCCTAACCCTGCTCATGTATACTTCACCCCCTCATTCACCAGGTATGATTATTTAGCCTCAGCATCCCAAACAGGCAGATGATGCATGTGTATTGTTACAAAATATCTTCATCATCACATAATGCTTTAATCAGCCATATACCAATGTAGGATCTTCATTTGAGCCAGTTTGGTACAATAGGAAAATAATCCTGCAGAAACAGGAAAGGTGAATGAAAGGTGAATGATTATAATTGATCAACATTTTTTTTAAGGGTTGATCCATTTTTTGTTAGGGAAAATCAGGTCAAAAAGAGGAAATTATTAACTTTAGAAGCCTTTTTGAAACTCAAATACACTACAAGTTTGCATTTCCTGCTTTACATTAAATTCTCAGCAACAAAATAATGATCAAATTAAGATCTTTCATCTGTTTATGGACAGCCAGGTCACTCCCTATTCCTCTCCACTCCTTTTCCTCTCCCTCTTCCTCTCCCTCTCCTACTCCCTCTCCTGTTCCTCTCCTCTTCCTCTCCTACTCCCGCTCCTGTTCCTCTCCTCTGCCTCTCATTTTCCTCTTCTCTTCTCTTCCTCTCCACTCCTCTTCCTCTCATCTCCCTCTTCCTCTTCCTCTCATCTCCCTCTTCCTCTTCCTCTCCTCTCCTCTCCTCTCCTCTCCTCTCCTCTCCTCTCCTCTCCTCTCCTCTCCTCTCCTCTCCTCTCCTCTCCTCTCCTCTCCTCTCCTCTCCTCTCCTCTCCTCTCCTCTCCTCTCCTCTCCTCTCCTCTCCTCTCCTCTCCTCTCCTCTCCGTCTTGCTCTCCTCTCCCTCTCCTCTCCTTTCCACATCTTCCTCTTCCTCTCTTCTCCTCTCACTCTTCCTCTTCCTCTGCTCTCCTGTCCTCTTCCTCTGCTCTCCTCTCCCTCTCCCTCTTCCTCTTCCTCTCCTTTCCTGTCCTCTTATTCTCCCTCTTCCTCTCTTCTCCTCTTCCTCTTTGTCTTCCTCTTCTCTTCCTCTTCCTCTCCTATCATTCTTCATCTCCCTCTTCCTCTCCTCTCCCTCTTCTCTTCCTCTCCTCTCCTCTATTTTCCTCTTCTCTTCATTTCCTCTCTTCTCCCTCTTCCTCACCTTAAAAAAAGCCATATTATAACATGTTAGTTCATATGCCTTGACACTGTGATATATAGGCCTAAGGCCAAGACAATAAGAAGACACAGTGGCAGAATAATTTCAACCACACCTTTGTTTCATCACAAAACCGGAGAGCAACCTCTGTCCGGTGGAGTCCACAAAGCATATTGTATGTAACAAACAGTTACATGACCTACAGCACGGTCAAGCAAGTTCATGTTACCGCAAGTCACAAAGAAAACAGGAGCTGCCAGCACCATTTCAACTTCAACATTTCAACATCATCAAATCACTTATGCTTAGTTTAATAGAGTGACAACTTAAATATACCAAAAATGATTTAGTCCAATCAAATGATGTGGCTGTCCAAGGGACTGATTTATGTGTGTGTCTGTGAGTGCAAGTAGAAAATAAAATGTTGACACCGTACTTATAGAGAAATGCCAAATCCATCCTCCTAACTATCATGACGGTCTATGACTCTGTCATACACTTTTAGTGTTAGTTTTAACAAGTAATATCTAACAGATTACACAACATATACAAAATACACACACATATAAGTAGGAATGAATTAACACTATATACAGTGGCAAGAAAAAGTATGTTAGCCCTTTGGAATTACCTGGATTTCTGCATAAATTGCTCATAAAATTTGATCTGATATTCATCTTAGTCAAAACAATAGACAAACACAGTGTGCTTAACCTAATAACACACAAAGTATTATATTTTTCTTGTCTATATTGAATACATCATTTAAACATTCACAGTGTAGGCTGAAAAAAGTATGTGAACCCCTAGGCTAACGACTTCTCCAAAAGAGATCTCAGAAGACCTCAGATTTAGAATGGATGACTTGCATGAAGATGGAAAGGCTTACAAAAGTATATCTAAATTCCATGATGTCCATCAGTCCACAGTAAGACAAATGGTCTATACAGTGAGGGGAAAAAGGATTTGAACCCCTGCTGATTTTTGCCCACTGACAAAGAAATGATCAGTCTATAATTGTAATTGTAGGTTTATTTGAACAGTGAGAGACAGAACAACAACAACAAAATCCAGATAAACGCATGTCAAAATGTTATAAATTGATTTGCATTTCAATGAGGGAAATAAGTATTTGACCCCCTCTCAATCAAAGATTGCTGGCTCCCAGGTGTCTTTTATACAGGTAACGAGCTGAGATTAGGAGCACAGTCTTAAAGAGAGTGCTTCTAATCTCAGCTTGTTACCATGTATAAAAGACACCAGTCCACAGAAGCAATCAATCAATCTGATTCCAAACTCTCCACCATGGCAAAGACCTAAGAGCTCTCCAAGGATGTCAGGGACAAGATTGTAGACCTACACAAGGCTGGAATGGGCTACAAGACCATCGCCAAGCAGATTGGTGAGAAGGTGACAACAGTTGGTGCAATTATTCGCAAATGGACGAAACACAAAATAACTGTCAATCTCCCTCGGCCTGGGGCTCCATGCAAGAGCTCACCTTGTGGAGTTGCAATGATCATGAGAACGGTGATGAATCAGCCCAGAACTACACGGGAGGATCTTGTCAATGATCTCAAGGCAGCTGGGACCCTAGCACCAAGAAAACAATTGGTAACACACTACGCCGTGAAGGACTGAAATCCTGCAGCGCCCGCAAGGTCCCCCTGCTCAAGAAAGCACATATACATGCCCGTCTGAAGTTTGCCAATGAACATCTGAATGATTCAGAGGACAACTGGGTGAAAGTGTTGTGGTCAGATGAGACCAAAATGGAGTTCTTTGACATCAACCCAACTCGCTGTGTTTGGAGGAGGAGGAATGCTGCTTATGACCCCAGAAAACCATCCCATCGCCAAACATGGAGGTGGATACATTTTAATTTATTTATTTTTTGTTTTATTTTTATTTTTATTTTACCTTTATTTAACCAGGCAAGTCAGTTAAGAACACATTCTTATTTTCAATGACGGCCTAGGAACAGTGGGTTAACTGCCTGTTCAATGGCAGAACGACAGATTTTGTACCTTGTCAGCTCGGGGATTTGAACTTGCAACCTTTCGGTTACTAGTCCAATGCTCTAACCACTAGGCTACACTGCCGCCCCCTATGCTTATGGTGTAATTTTCTGCTAAGGGGACAGGACAACTTCACCGCATCAAAGGGACAATGGACGGGGCCATGTACTGTCAAATCAAGGCATTGATAATGAGTTGTGGATGGGTATTCCAGCATGACAATGACTCAAAACACACGGCCAAGTCAACAAAGGAGTGGCTCAACAAGAAGCACATTAAGGTCCCGGAGTGGCCTAGCCAGTCTCCAGACCTTAATGCCATAGTTCCCAAACGTCAGCCTCGAAACCTTAATGACTTGGAGAATATCTGCAAAGAGGAGTGGGACAAAATCCCTCCTGAGATGTGTGCAAACCTGGTGGCCAACTACAAGAAACGTCTGACCTCTGTGATTACCAACAAGGGTTTTGCAGAGGGGTCAAATACGTATTTCCCTCATTAAATACAAATGAATTTATAACATTTTTGACATGTGTTTTTCTGGATTTTTTGTTGTTATTCTGTCTCTCACTGTTCAAATAAACCTACCATTAAAATTATAGACGGATCATTTCTTTGTCAGTGGGCAAACGTACAAAATCAGCAGGGGATCAAATACTTTTTTCCCTCACTGTAAATGAAGAAAGTTCAGCACGGTTGCTAAACTCCCTAGGAGTGGCCGTCCTGCAAAGATGACTGCAAGAGCACAGCGCAGAATGCTCAATGAGGTTAAGAAGAATCCTAGAGTGTCAGCTAAAGACACACAAATCTCTGGAACATGCTAACATCTCTGTTGACGGAACTACGATAGGTAAAACACTAAGTAAGAATAGTGTTCATGGGAGGACACCACGGGAAAAATCCACTGCTGTCCAAAAAAAACATTACTGTCTGAAGTTTGCAAAAGCGCACCTGAATGTTCCACACCGCTACTGGCAAAATATTCTGTGGACAAATTAAACAAAAGTTGAGTTGTTTGGAAGGAACACACAACACTGTGTGGAGAAAAAAAGGCACAGCACACCAACATCTAAACATCATCCCAACTGTAAAGTATGGTGGAGGGAGCATCATGGTTTGGGGCTGTTTTGCTGCCTCAGGGCCTGGACAGCTTGTGATCATCGACAGAAAAAATTACTTCCCAACTTTATCAAGACATTTTGCAGGAGAATGTAAGGCTATCTGTCCGCCAATTGAAGCTCAACAGAAGTTGGGTGATGCAACAGGACAACGACCCAAAACACAGAAGTAAATCAACAACAGACTGGCTTCAACAGAAGAAAATACGGCTTCTGGAGTGGCCCAGTCCTGACATCAACTCGATTTGAGATGCTGTGGCATGACCTCAAGAAAGCTGTTAACACCAGACATCCCAAGAATAGTCTTGAACAGAAACAGTTTTGTAAAGAGGAATGGTCCAAAATTCCTTCGGACTGTTGTGCAGGTCTGATCCGCAACTACAGAAAAAGTTTGGTTGAGGTTATTGCTGCCAAAGGAGGGTCAACCAGTTATTGAATCCTCGGGTTCACAAACTTTTCCCACCCTGCACTGTGAATTTTTACATGGTGTGTTCAATAAAGACATGAAAAAGTATAATTGTTTGTGTTTTTAGTTTAAGCGGACTGTGTTATTTTATTGTTGTGACTTAAATGAAGATCAGATCAAACTGAATGACCAATTTATGCAGAAATTCAGGTAATTCCAAAGGGTTCACATAATATTTATTGAACTGTACATACGAGCGATGTCAGAGCGGAACGGACTAAGATACAGTAGCAAAGTATAGAATACAGTATATACATATGAGATGAGTAATTCCAGATATGTAAACATTATTAAAGTGACTAGTGTTCTATTCCTTAAAGTAGCCAGTGATTCCTAGTCTATGCATATAGGCAGCAGCCTCTAATGTGCTTGTGATGGCCTTGAGATAGAAGCTGTCATTCAGTCTCTCGGTCCCAGCTTTGATGTACCTTTACTGACCTCGCCTTCTGGATGATAGCGGTGTGAACAGGCCGTGGCTTGGGTGGTTGATGTGCTTGATGATCTTTATGGCCTTCCTGTGACATGGTGTAGGTGTCCTGGAGGGCAGGTAGTTTGGGTGGTTGATGTCCTTGATGATCTAAAGTAACTGCAAATGTGATTATGCACGTAATGTTTTATTATAATGGTGCATTTTTATGGAGAAAATGATCTTCCCCAAATTTGAAACTCACGCACCGCCTGTGTATGCCAGTTACTTTTCATCTATGCATTTAAATAGCGAACGGAGGACGCTTTTGCCATGGTTCCTTTTCATGCCAGCCTGGTAGGCTATACTCCTGTTGTAAAGAAAAGCAATGAGCTTAATATTAAGAAAGTTGAGAAATAAATATAGAAGGCCTAACCTATAGAACGCTGATGGGATCCTCCTCTTTTTAATAAAGGCCATCACTCTGTTTTCTTGTGCAATTGCATAGCCTATAGAAATGTTGCGCAAACATGAGCTCATGGGCTCTTATTAAGTGTTTGATTTGATTTTCGGTCACATTTGCATTAATGTCAGTAATTAGTGGGACAATAGAGTTCTGAATACCAGACAGTTAGCCTTTTGGTAAGCTACTAATTACCATCAGCAGCATCAGAGATTGGAGAAGCCTGATTACAGTGACTAAACAGTCATGTGGAATTTGACTGTGGTCATGACTCGTGACCGCTGGTGTGGCAGTAATACGGTCACCATAACAACCCTAAACTCAACGTTGATTGGTTATTATTATAATAATTTTTTTTAATCAAGGGATGCCAAATGCTCGCTGGCTTCCCTTGCATTCAATGCTACAGCGGAAAAAATGCCATAATATGTTTGATCAGACAACATCAGATAGATGGGCTACACTTAAAGAGAGAGGTGCGCTGTTTTGCTCAGATGCTTTCTCCAGTGGGATTACATTCAGCCTCTTGTGAATTGAAGGAAAATGATGAAACACAGAGAGACGAAAGATAGTTTATTTGATGTTTTTTTATTTTATTTTTGGAATCCTTGAATACACACCACTGGTCTCCTCTCCCTTCCTCTCTTCTCCTCTACTCTCTCTTTCCTCTTTTCTCCTCCCCCCTCCCCTCCTCCATGCCTCTATACCTCCATGCCATGTCATGGTGGAGAGGGGAGAAATCAGCCACTGCACAGATGTTCACTGAGAGAAAAAAAGATTGAAAACAGTTCAAACACAGTATGATGAATAAGTCAATGTCTAGGTCTATAGAGCTAAAGACTTCTCCTTGATGCCTATGAGTGTTCAGCAGGACTTCTCCTTCATGGCTCTGAGTGTTCAGCGGGACTTCTCCTTCATGGCTCTGAGTGTTCAGCGGGACCTCTCCTTCATGGCTCTGAGTGTTCAGCAGGACTTCTCCTTCGTGGCTCTGAGTATTCAGCAGGACTTCTCCTTGATGGCTCTGAGTGTTCAGCAGGACCTCTCCTTGATTGCTCTGAGTGTTCAGCAGGACTTCTCCTTGATGGCTCTGCATGTTCAGCAGGACTTCTCTTTCATGGCTCTGAGTGTTCAGCAGGACTTCTCCTTCATGGCTCTGAGTGTTCAGCAGGACCTCTCCTTCATGGCTCTGAGTGTTCAGCAGGACCTCTCCTTCATGGCTCTGAGTGTTCAGCAGGACCTCTCCTTCATGGCTCTGAGTGTTCAGCAGGACCTCTCCTTCATGGCTCTGAGTGTTCAGCAGGAAGTCTCCTTGATGGAACTGATTGTTCAGCAGGTGTCATGTGTTTTCCACTTGTTTGTTGTCCAATGTGTATATATATATATATGCTCTTTCCAAAAGTAGTGTACTACTGTATATAGGGAATATGGTGTCATTTGGAACACAGAACAGGAGTAGTGTTTCTGCTGTTTAGGGTTTTAGGCTGGGTTTCAGCTGTTTAGGTTTTAGCCTGTGTTTCTTCTGTTTAGGGTTGTAGGCTGGGTTTCAGCTGTTTGGGGTTTTAGGCTGTTTAGGTTTTAGGCTGGGTTTCTGCTGTTTCAGTTTTAGGCTGGGTTTCTGCTGTTTAGGGTTTTAGGCTGGGTTTCTGCTGTTTGGGGTTTTAGGCTGGGTTTCTGCTGTTTGGGGTTTTAGGCTGCATTTCCGCTGTTTGGGGTTTTAGGCTGGGTTTCTGCTGTTTGGGGTTTTAGGTTGGGTTTCTGCTGTTTGGGATTTTAGGCTGGGTTTCTGCTGTTTGGGGTTTTAGGCTGGGTTTCTGCTGTTTAGGTTTTAGGCTGGGTTTCTGCTGTTTAGGTTTTAGGCTGGGTTTCTGCTGTTTAGGGTTTTAGGCTGGGTTCCTGCTGTTTGGGGTTTTAGGCTGAGTTTCTGCTGTTTGGGTTTTAGGCTGGGTTTCTGCTGTTTGGGGTTTTAGGCTGAGTTTCTGCTGTTTGGGTTTTAGGCTGGGTTTCTGCTGTTTGGGGTTTTAGGCTGGGTTTCTGCTGTTTGGGGTTTTAGGCTGGGTTTCTGCTGTTTAGGTTTTAGGCTGGGTTTCTGCTGTTTTGGGTTTTAGGCTGGGTTTCTGCTGTTTTGGGTTTTAGTCTGGGTTTCAGCTGTTTAGGGTTTTAGGTTGGGTTTCTGCTGTTTGGGGTTTTAGGCTGGGTTTCTGCTGTTTGGGGTTTTAGGCTGGGTTTCTGCTGTTTGGGGTTTTAGGCTGGGCTTCTGCTGTTTCGGGTTTTAGGCTGAGTTTCAGCTGTTTATGGTTTTAGGCTGGGTTTCTGCTGTTTGGGGTTTTAGGCTGGGTTTCTGCTGTTTGG
Source organism: Oncorhynchus kisutch (assembly GCF_002021735.2). Lineage (NCBI taxonomy): Eukaryota > Metazoa > Chordata > Actinopteri > Salmoniformes > Salmonidae > Oncorhynchus > Oncorhynchus kisutch. The sequence goes on from NC_034191.2 coordinate 580,967, forward strand.
GGTTTTAGGCTGGGTTTCTGCTGTTTATGGTTTTAGGCTGGGTTCCTGCTGTTTGGGGTTTTAGGCTGGGTTTCTGCTGTTTAGGTTTCAGGCTGGGTTTCTGCTGTTTAGGTTTTAGGCTGGGTTTCTGCTGTTTAGGTTTTTCTGCTGGGTTTCTGCTGTTTAGGTTTTCGTCTGGGTTTCCTTATAGCACTTTGTGACATTGGCTGATGTAAAAAGCGCTTTATAAATACATTTGCTTGATTGGTTGATTGGTACAGAGAATGTAGCAGGAATCATTTGATTGACTCGATCAATATGGTATACATTGAATAAATTAATACTTAGCATTTCATGTCAAGTTGACTACATAACACTGGGCTTGTATGTCAAGTTATCACAATGGAGGTTTGATCCTGTGGATACTGCATAGCCTTGTGAAGGTTGAGGATGGGCTGACGTAGTCATGAATAGTATCCATTTAATATGTGCAAGCTTGTTTAAAGGGGCAATATGTGTGTACATGTATATCTTTTTTGGTATATATCAATAATATATAGTCATAGATTCTGGAAGAATATAACTATTAAATGACTAACTATAGTACCCCATCATAACTCAAACTATAAAGTTGTTTTATAAGCGTATTTTTTGTAAACCATCTAATTGTAAAAATAAATAAAAAATAAATGTATAGCCTCAAAACATGTTTTTAACTATAATGTTGATATCATGGATGGGCAGTCCTTGCATCCGTAGCTCTGTCTATGAAGAGTGGTTACATTTCTCCATCCCTCAGAAATGTGCCAAAACAGTGGTGGAATGGTAACTTTGTTGTTGTTTGAAATGAGTTTGCCCCTTTTAAATATTTGGGAGTTTAATGAGTAATACTATTTAGAGGTGTTATGAAAGTGAGGATAATTATACACTTTATAAAGGGAAAATGAAGCAAACGTAGAGGTTGATTTATATTTCATTATTTGGATTGTGTTGGAGGATTAAAAGCTATTAACATGTGGAGATGACAGGGAAATTAGAACAGTGAGGTAATTGAAAATAATTTGGACGCAGTGGAACGTGAAAAAAGGTTATTATTTTCAATTTTATGGCTTTGGCTCTGTATGGGGAGTTGTTCTGTTTTGTTTTTGATCAACGAGAAGATGCTTCTGTGAAGTTATTAACTACTAGATGACCTTTGTGTATATTAGTTGCAGCAGTTTGCTTCAGTTGTGCCGATCAGTCCTTTGCTTGTACTTAATTGGAAATGTATTCCTTATAATTCAACATTCAAGTGAATTTAGTGATTTGTTTTCATCTGAACATTGCGTCAAACATGAATCCATCTTGGATATATCACACAATAACACGAGTGAATACACATTGGATATATCACACCTGAACACTAGTGAATACACATTGGATATATCACACCTGAACACTAGTGAATACACATTGGATATATCACACCTGAACACTAGTGAATACACATTGGATATATCACACAATAACACGAGTGAATACACATCGGATATATCACACCTGAACACTAGTGAATACACATTGGATATATCACACCTGAACACTAGTGAATACACATTGGATATATCACCCCATTAGTTAACTGGAAATCTTTTCCAGGAATGTTCAAGCCTAAACACACTAATGTAATCTATTTGTTCTGTCTATAGAATAACATACATTGTATTGAATAACAGACATTCTATAGGATAACATACATTCTATAGAATAACAGACATTCTATAGAATAGCATACATTCTATAGAATAACATACATTCTATAGAATCACAGACATTCTATAGAATAACAGACATTCTATTGGATAACATGCATTCTAATGGATAACATGCATGCATTCTAATGGATAACATACAGTACATTCTATAGAATAACAGACATTCTATTGGATAACATACATTCTTATCTGTACTATGATGGACACACAATCACACACACACAATCACACACACACACACACACACACACACACACACACACACACACACACACACACACACACACAACGATTCTATCTTCAATATAATTTTTGCATGAATTTCATAGCCCATTGATTTCAGCGTTTAAAATGTGTACATACTTCAGGTTGTTTGAGCCAGACTGATACACCACTGAAGAAACACGCACTGTGTGTGTGTGTTTCTAACTCATCTTGTGTGTGTGCGTCTAGCTCATCTTGTCCTCTCTTTCCTAGAGATTATCTACACCTGGGTTTTCAACGAGTTCCCGTCATTTGTTGCTGAGGACAGCCGGCGGTTTATCTCACAGGTAACGGGCAACCTGTATGTCTCCAAGGTGCAGCCTAGCGACGTGGGCAGCTACATCTGTCTGGTGAAGAACACGGTGACCAACGCCAGGGTCCTCAGCCCGCCCACTCCACTCACACTCAGAACAGATGGTGAGACTCACACCCTTCACACCCCTGTTGTGACTCTCATTAATGTGATGACTGTTATTTATCGAATAATTACCTACTATGTTTAATTGTTACCCGATTAAATGAATAATGTAATAATTATCTCATTAGGAATTTGGGGCACCATGGGAGAAGTTGTTTAACGAGTTACCGTCTCCCGATTTAACTCATGAATTTACACCACCGTTCAAAAGTTTGGGGTCACTTATAAATGTCCTTGTTTTTGAAAGAAAATCACATTTTTGTCCATTAAAATAACATCAAATTGATCAGAAATACAGTGTAGACATTGTTAATGTTGTGAATGACTGGTGTAACTGGAAACTGCATATGATTTTTAATGGAATACCTACATAGGCGTACAGAGGCCCATTATCAGTAACCATCAAACCTGTGTTCCAATGTCACGTTGTGTTAGTTAATCTAAGTTTATCATTTTAAAAGGCTAATTGATCATTAGCAAACCCTTTTGCAATTATGTTTTCACAGCTGAAAACTGTTGTTCTGATTAAAGAAGCAATAAAACCGGCCTTCTTTAGACTAGTTGAGTATCTGGAGCATTTACAATTGTGGGTTGGATTACAGCCTCAAAATGGCCAGAAACAAAGGACTTTCTTCTGAAACTCGTCAGTCTATTCTTGTTCTGAGAAATGAAGGCTATTCCATGCGAGAAATTGGCAAGAAATTGAGGATCTCGTACAACGCTTTGCACTACTCCCTTCACAGAACAGAGCATACTGGCTCTAACCAGAAAGGTAAGAGGAGTGAGAGGACCTGGTGCACAACTGAGCAAACGATCAAGTACATTAGAGTGTCTAGTTTGAGAAACAGACGCATCACAAGTCCCCAACTGGCTGCTTCATTAAATAGTACCCACAAAACACCAGTCTCCACGTCAACATTGAAGAGGCGACTCCGGGATGCTTGGCCCTTCTTCTTCAGATGGCTTTTTCCTTAGTTCTCTGGTCTAAGTCTCTGATTGTCCACAAGAAGTCACAATGTCCTTCTTCTTGGTTGTCTGTTTACTTGGACTCGTTCTGGAAGAGTGGTCTCCTGAGGACGGCTAGTCAGCCGTGTTGATGATCCCCAGAGTGGTGATGAGAGCAGTTTAGGCGACGATGATTCGGAGAGAATAACCGGATGGTCCTACTTAAATTCACCTTCTAAGATACAGAACTTAGAACTGCTACCGTAACAATGATTGTTAGAGGTTCCTTTGTCTTCTTCAACCCTGTGTTGATTCGCAGGGTCATGGCTAATGTGGACCTAGCTGCAGCTTGTGGTCCATTTAGTCTGATATGTTCCTTCTTAACTCAATCTTTTATACCCTTGGGTATATACCCTCGGGTAAGAAAGGGGGTGTTTTTGTCGTGCTGATACACTCTCTTTGCTCCCTGGGCACTGGGTTATGAGGCAAACTATCTTAATTACAATGATCTCATTAGAGATCTAAAATCACAATCCTATCATCACAAAAACATAGACTTTTTCCTTGATATTTTCTATACAATGTATAGGATGTAAACCTGATATACACCGTGTAAAAGCTCTTCAAGTTACAATGTTTTCATTATGAAGTCTTTATACAAGTTTTAATGAGATCACAAAATATAAATGAACTTTCCATATTCCATCTCTCATCATTCCCAAAATTCGGATGTTGAAATGTATTGTCCCAGTGTTCATTGTTTGATTTTGAAGTTTTGGGCATTGAAGTTTTGCGCAGCAAAATGGACCATCCTCCCTACTCCCCATGAACCCTCCTCCCCTCTCTCCCTGGACCCTCCTCACCCCTCTCCCTGGACCCTCCTCACCCCTCTCCCTGGACCCTCCTCACCCCTCTCCCTGGACCCTCCTCACCCCTCTCCCTGGACCCTCCTCACCCCTCTCCCTGGACCCTCCTCACCCCTCTCCCTGGACCCTCCTCCCCTCTCTCCCTGGACCCTCCTCCCCTCTCTCCCTGGACCCTCCTCCCCTCTCTCCCTGGACCCTCCTCACCCCTCTACAATGACCCTCCTCACCCCTCTCCCTGGACCCTCCTCACCCGTCTCCCTGGACCCTCCTCACCCCTCTCCCTGGACCCTCCTCACCCCTCTCCCTGGACCCTCCTCACCCCTCTCCCTGGACCCCCCTCACCCCTCTCCCTGGACCTTCCTCACCCGTCTCCCTGGACCCTCCTCACCCCTCTCCCTGGACCCTCCTCAACCCTCTTTGCAAATAGTCTGGGCAGCCATTTGACCAGATGTTCAGGAGTCTTATGGCTTGGGGAAAGAAGCTCCGGTACCGCTTGCCGTGCAGTAGCAGAGAGAGCGGTCTATGACTAGGGTGGCCTTCCTCTGACACAGCCTGGTATAGAGGTCCTGGATTGCAGGAAGCTATTACCCTCTGTAGTGCCTTGCGGTCGGATGCCGAGCAGTTGCCATACCAGGCAGTGATGCAACCAGTCAGGATGCTCTCAATGGTGCAGCTGTAGAACCTTTTGAGGATCTGAGGACCCATGCCAAATCCTTTCAGTCTCCTGAGGGGAAATATGTTTTGTTGTGCCCTCTTCACGACTGTCTTGATGTGCTTGGACCATGTTAGTTTGTTGGTAATGTGGACACCAAGGAACTTAAAGCTCTCAACCTGCTCCACTGCAACCCCGTCAATGAGAATGGGGGCGTGCTCAGTCCTCTTTTACCTGTAGTCCACAATCATCTTCTTAGTCTCGGTTACGCTGAGGGAGAAGTTGTTGTCCTGGCACCACATGGCCAGGTCTCTGACTTCCTCCCTATAGTCTGTCTCATTGTTGTCGGTGATCAGGCCTACCACTGTTGTGTCATCGGCAAATGTAATGACGGTGTTGGAGTCGTACCGGGCCGTGCAGTCATGAGTGAACAGGGAGTACAGGAGGGGACTGAGTATGCACACCTGAGGGGCCCCTGTGTTGAGGATCAGCGTGGCGGATGTGTTGTTACCTACCTTTACCACCTGGGGGCGGCCCATTAGGAAGGATCCAGTTGCAAAGGGAGGTGTTTAGTATCAGAGTCCTTAGCCTATTGATGAGCTTTTACGGCACTATGATGTTGAACGCTGAGCTATAGTCAATGAATAGCATTCTCACATAGGTGTTCCTTTTGTCCAGGTGTGAAAGGGCAGTGTGGAGTGCAAAAGACATTGCATCATCTGTGGATCTGTTGGGGCAGTATGCCAATTGGAGTGGGTCTAGGGTTTCTGGGAGGATGGTGTCGATGTGAGCCATGACCAGCCTTTCAAAGCACTTCATGGCTAGAGATGTGAGTGCTATGGGTTGGTTGTAATTTAGGCATCTTACCTTAGTGTTCTTGGGCACAGGGACTATGGTGGTCTGCTTAAAACATGTTGGTATTACAGGCTCAGACAGGGACAGGTTGAAAATGTCAGTGAAGACACTTGCCAGTTGGTCAGCGCATCCTCGCAGGACAGGTCCTGGTTATCCGTCTGGCCAAGCGGCCTTGTGAATGTGGACATGTTTAAAGGTCTTACTCACATTAGCTACGGAGAGTGTGATCACACAGTCTTCTGGAACAGCTGGTGCTCTCATGCATGTTTCAGTGTTATTTGCCTTGCAGTGAGCATAGAAGTAGTTTAGCTCATCTGGTAGGCTTGTGTCACTGGGCAGCTCTCGGCTGTGACTCCCTTTGTAGTCTGTAATGGTTTGCAAGCCCTGCCACATCCGACGAGCGTCAGATCCGATATAGTACGATTAGATCTTAGTCCTGTATTGATGCCTTGCCTGTTTGATGGTTCGTCGGAGGGTATAGGGATTTCTTAAAAGCTTCCAGGTTAGAGTCCTGCTTCTTGAAAGCGGCAGCTCTACTCTTTGGCTCAGTGTGGATGCTGCCTGTAATCCAAGGCTTCTGGTTGGGGTATGCACGTACAGTCACTGTTGGGACGATGTCATCGATGCACTTATTGATGAAGCCAATGACTGATGTGGTGTACTCCCCAGAACGTATTCCAGTCTGTGCTAGCAAAACAGTCATGTAGCTTAACATCTGCTTCCTCTGAAAACGTTTTTATTGACCGAGTCACTGCTGCTTCCTGCTTTAATTTTTGCTTGTAAGCAGGAATCATGAGGATAGAATTATGTCCAGATATGCCAAATGGAGGGTGAGGGAGAGCTTTGTACGCGTCGCTGTGTGGAGTAAAGGTGGTCTAGAGTTCCTTTTCCTCTGGGATCACATTTTAACATACTGATAAACATTTAGTAAAGCGGATGTAAGTTTCCCTGCATTAAACAAGCCTTATGGACTACAGCTTTCGACAGACACGTTCCTCCCATCAGCCCTATAGACTACAGCTTGAGATAGACACATGACTCCCATCAGCCCTATAGAGTACAGCTTGAGACAGACACATGACTCCCATCAGCCCTATAGAGTACAGCTTGAGACAGACACATGACTCCCATCAGCCCTATAGAGTACAGCTTGAGACAGACACATGACTCCCATCAGCCCTATAGAGTACATCTTTAGACAGACACATGACTCCCATCAGCCCCAGACAACTCTTTAACATTACCCAGGTTGATGTGACACTACCAAGTGTTTGGTTTCACACACTGCACCCTTCTCAGCCCTGACATTTCCAGAACATGAACCATGTGTTTGTGTGAGTGCTGTGTATGGATCAATATTGTTGTTAGACTGTAACCTTTATCATGCCCTTATATAAACCAGGTGTGATTTAATGATGGACCCTAGGGAAAGCTTTGAAACTGAAAGATTTCAGATTGATTTCCTTCGCCTCTAAACTCTTTCATTCATTTTAACATTGACTTCCTCCTCTCAATGAAAGAGCAGGTCTTCTCTCTCCCTGTCATCATGACGTCATCATGACGTGATTCCCAGGTGGAAACCTAATGGCAGATTTACTGTCAAAATGACGTGATTCCCAGGTGAAACCTAATGGCAGATTGACTGTCATCATGACGTGATTCCCAGGTGGAAACCTAATGGCAGATTGACTGTCATCATGACGTGATTCCCAGGTGGAAACCTAATGGCAGATTGACTGTCATCATGATGTGATTCCCAGGTGGAAACCTAATGGCAGATTGACTGTCATCATGATGTGATTCCCAGGTGGAAACCTAATGGCAGATTGACTGTCATCATGATGTGATTCCCAGGTGGAAACCTAATGGCAGATTGACTGTCATCATGATGTGATTCCCAGGTGGAAACCTAATGGCAGATTGACTGTCATCATGATGTGATTCCCAGGTGGAAACCTAATGGCAGATTGACTGTCATCATGACGTGATTCCCAGGTGGAAACCTAATGGCAGATTGACTGTCATCATGATGTGATTCCCAGGTGGAAACCTAATGGCAGATTGACTGTCATCATGACGTGATTCCCAGGTGGAAACCTAATGGCAGATTGACTGTCATCATGATGTGATTCCCAGGTGGAAACCTAATGGCAGATTGACTGTCATCATGATGTGATTCCCAGGTGGAAACCTAATGGCAGATTGACTGTCATCATGATGTGATTCCCAGGTGGAAACCTAATGGCAGATTGACTGTCATCATGATGTGATTCCCAGGTGGAAACCTAATGGCAGATTGACTGTCATCATGATGTGATTCCCAGGTGGAAACCTAATGGCAGATTGACTGTCATCATGATGTGATTCCCAGGTGGAAACCTAATGGCAGATTGACTGTCATCATGATGTGATTCCCAGGTGGAAACCTAATGGCAGATTGACTGTCATCATGACGTGATTCCCAGGTGGAAACCTAATGGCAGATTGACTGTCATCATGACGTGATTCCCAGGTGGAAACCTAATGGCAGATTGACTGTCATCATGATGTGATTCCCAGGTGGAAACCTAATGGCAGATTGACTGTCATCATGATGTGATTCCCAGGTGGAAACCTAATGGCAGATTGACTGTCATCATGACGTGATTCCCAGGTGGAAACCTAATGGCAGATTTAGATCTGTAGTGCATGAGCACTCAGGTACTCCACCTGCAAATGATCTAATATTTCACACACTTATGTGTACATAAACATGAAATCAGATATTCATTTGAAAGGATGTGGGGATGTTCCTCTTGTTTTGCTGAGGGCCGCAGCTCTGCATGCCGTAGAGAGGGACACAATGGCAATAGCACAGGAACAATATAGAAACTCTAAATAAATAGTCAGGGAAGCTGTATCTTTACACACACACACACACACACACACACACACACACACACACACACACACACACACACACACACACACACACACACACACACACACACACACACACACACACACACACACACACACACACACACACACACACACACACACAAATGTGCTTTGATGAAACTAGCCATCAGGGAAATCATCTCTCCTGCATAAAATAAACTGAATCAGTGGTGAATGGGATCCTAGGTCTTTTATAAAAGCCTCTCAGGGGTCTAGGCTGGGACGGTGGTCCTGGAGAGAGGAGAGGTGTTCGATTAAGGTGTCTCTCACTCTCTCATCTCAGGGTTTTAATACGTTTGACTAAACAGAGGGCCGTCCATCAGCACCTAGCACATCACAGGAGCTTGTCATTGTCAAGGTTTCAGAGGACCATTGAGAATGCGTTCCCAGGTTCCCAATGCGTTTTGATGAAAATGACTTTCATGCCCGGAAAGCAGGTAGCGGTTGGCGGAAGTGGTTGATGTGGCAGGATGTATTTATGAGATACAACGTCCCTTCCAGCTACAGCTCCTCTCTCTTTCTGACTGGATTTGCATAATCTTGTTGTTGTGAAATGCTCCTTAGAGATGTACAGAATTCTAAACTCGTTACCATAGTAAATTGGATTGTTCCTCTCATTTACAAAGATGGAAAATGAGAATGGGACCTGCTCACTTAAACAGGCTGGCAGTCCTGTTTAGATATCATATCATGGTCTGGTGAGGTTCTTGAGGAGGGGTACTTGAGTACAGGGTGTGCTCGGGGTAGTATGGGTACTAAGGGTAGCATCTCTCATCCGGAACAAAAACGTGTCTAATTCAAGGCTGTACAGCCCATTACACCAAACATTTTCTTGACAGCCACAGTTTTTGGTAAGCCTCCCACTTATTCAGCCTCGGCCTTATGTACTGAGAATCTGTGTCTAAAAGGCTGAAAATGACATTGGCACACCTTACTCTGAATCCCTCGGGGCCTGCAAGCTGTGTCTGCCCACAGCTGCTGGAGTCTGACCAATTTGAGCGTGCAATCCATGCCGCTGACCAATGAGATGCTGGTATCTGTGCCCCAGAGCAAGTGGATGGTAATTACCTTGGAGGTTTAGAAGCTCAAGCTGGATCTGTGTGTTGCCTCACCTCTGTCCTGTCCTTGTTCTAACACTCTTAATCAAACCCGCCTCACTGCATCTGGGCTCTGTTACACCCCCTGCGGTAAAGTCATGGATCTTCCCTTCACAACGCAACAGGATGAAATGAGGAGAATGGAAGAGATGGGCAGTTAGACAGACAGACAAGATTGATGAGTTCCTGTGTTAGGGACAGAGTGTCAGAGTGGGAGCACACAGCTCCCACTGGGAGATTAATTTGTTAGGAGACAATGGAGTTGTAAAAGTGTTGCAGATAATGTGGTGCAGATACCAAGGGGGTTGGGAACATATGCAAGGGCACTGCTTAATATAAATGGCGCATCCATTTTGATACCGTTTTGATTGCAATATATACTCCAGTCTGTGCTTCTAGTGGGTTGTATTTAAACAAATAAAAGGGCTACATGGAGATAATCTGACCTCTCTGCCCTTACTTCAGCTAAATATATTATACTGAAATGGCCCTCACTTCAGCTAAATATATTCTACCGAAATGGTTGGCCCTCACTTCAGCTAAATATATTCTACTGAAATGGCCCTCACTTCAGCTAAATATATTCTACTGAAATGGCCCTCACTTCAGCTAAATATATTCTACTGAAATGGCCCTCACTTCAGCTAAATATATTCTACTGAAATGGCCCTCACTTCAGCTAAATATATTCTACTGAAATGGATGGCCCTCACTTCAGCTAAATATATTCTACCGAAATGGATGGCCCTCACTTCAGCTAAATATATTATACTGAAATGGCCCTCACTTTAGCTAAATATATTATACTGAAATGGCCCTCACTTTAGCTAAATATATTCTACCGAAATGGTTGGCCCTCACTTCAGCTAAATATATTCTACCGAAATGGCCCTCACTTTAGCTAAATATATTCTACCGAAATGGATGGCCCTCATTTTAGCTAAATATATTCTACCGAAATGGTTGGCCCTCACTTCAGCTAAATATATTCTACCGAAATGGCCCTCACTTTAGCTAAATATATTCTACCCAAATGGCCCTCACTTTAGCTAAATATATTCTACTGAAATGGCCCTCACTTTAGCTAAATATATTATACTGAAATGGCCCTCACTTTAGCTAAATATATTCTACCGAAATGGCCCTCACTTCAGCTAAATATATTCTACCGAAATGGCCCTCACTTTAGCTAAATATATTCTACCGAAATGGATGGCCCTCATTTTAGCTAAATATATTCTACCGAAATGGTTGGCCCTCACTTCAGCTAAATATATTCTACCGAAATGGCCCTCACTTTAGCTAAATATATTCTACCGAAATGGCCCTCACTTTAGCTAAATATATTCTACTGAAATGGTTGGCCCTCACTTCAGCTAAATATATTCTACCGAAATGGCCCTCACTTTAGCTAAATATATTCTACCGAAATGGATGGCCCTCATTTTAGCTAAATATATTATAATGAAAACCTCCCTGAATGTTTGAAGAAATACAAGTGACTGTCCCTTATATCCAAAATAATCATGAAAACAAAGTGGATTGCAGAGAACTACCATTCTAGTTCACTTCTTGGAGTTTTAGAAAAAGTTTTCTGAGACAGTTTTAGAAACTGTAGTTCATCCTCTAAGCGTTACATGGCAAAGCAGGAATTATGATTAGCACACAGGACTGCGGGCCAGAATGCTGTGGGTTCGCAGACCACTGTGGACAAGAGCAGGGGTGGAAATATTTCCTTTATAGTAAAAGCATTGCATGAATCTATCGTTGCATTTGCAGGTCTGAGAAAAAATTGTCTTTCTAAAAATGTCTTCCAAATCTATGCAAGTAGGTCTCACAGTCACACATCAGAATTAAACCTTCATCCATGTTTGTCAAAAGTCAAATTTTGAAGTTGTTTTAAGGTTAGGGTTATGTTTAGGCATTAACACTGAATGGTTAAGGTTTGGGATAGGCTTAAAACAACAATCTGTGGATTCGAACATTGGCACCAGAAGCAGATGCTAACGCCCATCCGCCATCCTCGTCCACAACGCCCTAGCAAAACCGAAACCTACTTGAAGGTAACAGAGCTCACTGTTTCCCCTAGTGGCCTGTGTCCACGTCCTCTCCCATCATCATCAGACATGGATGGACGTCAAATACCGAAACGTCTGTGAACGCGATCCCTGATGCAGTAAAAATTTAAAACATTGAGTAATGACATAAGCTTTAAGCAACATATCTGTCTGTCTTATCATGTGTAGTGTCTGTCTTATAATGTGTAGTGTGTGCAGAGTGTCTGTCTTATAATGTGTAGTGTGTGTAGGTAGAGTGTCTGTCTTATCATGTGTAGAGTCTGTCTTATCATGTGTGTACAGTGTCTGTCTTATCATGTGTAGTGTGTGCAGAGTGTCTGTCTTATCATGTGTAGTGTGTGTAGGTAGAGTGTCTGTCTTATCATGTGTAGAGTCTGTCTTATCATGTGTGTACAGTGTATGTCTTATCATGTGTAGTGTGTGCAGAGTGTCTGTCTTATCATGTGTAGTGTGTGTAGCGTGTCTGTCTTATCATGTGTAGAGTGTCTGTCGTATCATGTGTAGTGTGTCTGTCTTATCATGTGTAGTGTGTCTGTTGTATCATGTGTGGTGTGTGTAGAGTGTCTGTCTTATCATGTGTAGTGTATCTGTCTTATCATGTGTAGTGTGTCTGTCTTATCATGTGTAGTATGTGTAGTGTGTCTGTTGTATCATGTGTGGTGTGTGTAGAGTGTCTGTCTTATCATGTGTAGTTTGTCTGTCTTATCATGTGTAGTTTGTCTGTCTTATCATGTGTAGTGTGTGTAGATTGTCTGTCTTATCATGTGTAGTGTGTGTAGAGTGTATGTCTTATCATGTGTAGAGTGTCTGTCTTATCATGTGTAGTGTGTGTAGAGTCTGTCTTATCATGTGTAGTGTGTGTAGAGTCTGTCTTATCATGTGTAGTGTGTGTAGAGTGTCTGTCTTATCATGTGTAGTGTGTGTAGAGTCTGTCTTATCATGTGTAGTGTGTGTAGAGTGTCTGTCTTATCATGTGTAGTGTGTGTAGAGTCTGTCTTATCATGTGTAGTGTGTGTAGAGTGTCTGTCTTATCATGTATATGTGTGTCCATATGGTGTATTTATATGTTTTTAAAAATCTGATTACCTGATGTGGAATAGAGTTCCATGTAGCCTTGGCTCTATAGTAGTACTATGTGCCTCCCAAAGTCTGTTCTGGACTTGGGGACTGTGAAGAGGCCTCTGGTGGCATGTCTTGTGGGGTATGCATGGGTGTCTGAGCTGTGTGCTAGTAGTTGAAACAGACACCTCGATGCATTCAGCATGTCAACACTTCTTACAAAATCAAGTAGTGATGAAGTCAATCTCTCCTCCACTTAGAGCCATGAGAGATTTATATGCATATTATTAATGTTAGCTCTCCATGCACTGTACATTTAAGGGCCAGCTGCACTCTCCTGTTCTGAGCCACTGTTCCAAGATGGCACTGACAGACATGAAAGCTCTGCTTCTAGCTCCTAGACTAATGTCACTGTAAGGTTGTATTCGGCGCATGAGACAAAGAAGAGGTGGAGAAGAGTTATTCAGAGTGGACTTCTAGTCCGACTCAGGAGGCGTGCACACCATCCACCGCTTCCAAGTATTTTACTCGCTAATGTTCAGTCCTTGGACAATAAAGTAGACAAGCTTAGGGGGGCCGTGCATTATCATGGTGAAACATGAGGTGATGGCGGAGGATGAATGGCACGACAATGGGCCTCAGGATCTCGTCACGGTAACTACCATTGATAAAATACAATTTTGTTCGTTGTCCGTAGCTTATGCCTGCCTGCCCATACCATAACCTCACCGCCACCACCGGGCACTCTGTTCACAACGTTGACATCAGCAAATCCCTCGGCCACACAACGCCTTACACACTGTCTTCCATCTGTCAGGTACAGTTGAAATGGGGATTCATCCATGGAGAGCACACTTCGCCAGCGTTACAGGGGCCATCGAAGGTGAGCTTCTGCCCACTGAAGTCGGTTACGTCGCCAAACTACAGTTAGGTCAAGACCCTTTTGAGGACACGAGCATGCAGATCAGCTTCCCTTAGATGGTTTCCCTTAGAAGCCAAATGTGGAGGTCTTGGGCAGGCGTGGTTGCACGTGGTGTGCCGTTGTGAGGCCAGTTGGTCGTACTGCCAAATTCTCTGAAACGACGTTGGAGGCAACTTATAATAAAGACATCAACATTAAATTATCTTGCAACAGTTCTGGCAGACATTCCTGTGGACAGCATGGCAAATGCATGCTCCCTCAAAACTTGAGATATCTATGGCATTGTGTTGTGTAACAAAACTGCACATTTAATAGAGTGGCCTTATATTGTCCCCAGCGCAAAGTGCACCTGTGTATTGATCCTCCTGTTTAATCAGATTTTTTATATGCCACACCTGTCAGGGGGATGGATTACCTTGGCAAATGAGAAATGCTTATTAACAGGGATGTAAACAAATGTGTACCCAAACAGATATAAGATTTTTGTTCGTATGGAACATTTCTGGGATTTTTTTATTTCATCTCATGAAACATGGCACCAACACTTCACATGCGTTTATAATGTTGTTCAGTCTATTTATTGTGTTTGTTTGGAAAATTTAAGTTTTTGTTATTACCAAAATTGTATTAATATTGGTTGAATATCACATGTTTAAACTAAATAATTGAATAGTGGTTGAAAATGTTGATGGTGGTTGAAAATCTCCACACTAGTTAGTTGTCTTACTATACAATGTTATTTGGGTCAGTAAGAGTTTCTTGGTGTTCATTTGAGATTTTCTCCAATGGTTCCAAAGGAATACTAAGGCCTACTTTGATCAAGACTGGGATTTAAAGGGGCTTTGACTGGCTCACACAGATTGTATCATGTAATTGGTTGCCACGGCTTGCCAGAAAGAGGAAAGCATCAAAAACAAGAACAAATACATTTAGGCTTAATAAATCAATTGGGACATAAAACAGTCAGTCACAATTTGTGTTTTTCAGAGTACACAAAACCCAGAAAGCATTCCATTATTTAAATGCTCTGGCTCTGCAGATAGCCTGATTTTTGATATTGAATATATTGTGAAGTAAACCGGGTGAAATATTGCACATTCATTAAATGAAGAGGGCTTCTTTGGAGCCGTATAAGTGTGTGGAATGAGATTGAAATAGAAGAGTGGTTTGGGACAAGCACTGTAAAATGTCTTGTAGGCAACATGTACAGTCAGTCCCCTATATCACAACATGTACAGTCAGTCCACCACATCTCAACATGTATCGTCAGTCCCCTATATCTCAGCATGTACAGTCAGTCCCCCACATCTCAACATGTACAGTCAATCCCCTACATTTCAACATGTACAGTCAATCCCCTACATCTCAACATGTACAGTCAGCCCCCCACATCTCAACATGTATAGTCAGTCCCCCACATCTCAACATGTACAGTCAGTCCCCTATATCTCAACATGTACAGTCAGTCCCCTATATCTCAACATGTACAGTCAGCCCCCCACATCTCAACATGTACAGTCTGTACCATATTTCTCAACATGTACAGTCAGTCCCCTATATCTCAAAATGTACAGTCAGTCCCCCACATCTCAACATGTACAGTCAATCCCCTACATCTCAACATGTACAGTCAGTCCCCTATATCTCAACATGTATAGTCAGCCCCCTATATCTCAACATGTATAGTCAGTCCCCCACATCTCAACATGTACAGTCGGTCCCCCACATCTCAACATGTACAGTCAGGCCCCTATAACACAACATGTACAGTCAGGCCCATATAACACAACATGTACAGTCAGTCCCCCACATCCCAATATGTACAGTCAGTCCCCAATATCTCAACATGTACAGTCAGCCCCCCACATCTCAACATGTACAGTCAGTACCATATTTCTCAACATGCATTGTCAGTCCCCTATATCTCAACATGTACAGTCAGTCCCCCACATCTCAACATGTACAGTGAATCCCCTACATCTCAACATGTACAGTCAGTCCCCTATATCTCAACATGTACAGTCAGTCCCCCACATCTCAACATGTGCAGTCAATCCCCTACATCTCAACATGTATAGTCAGTCCCCTATATCTCGACATGTATAGTCAGTCCCTCACATCTCAACGTGTATAGTTAGTCCCCTATATCTCAACATGTACAGTCAGTCCCCCACATCTCAACATGTATAGTCAGTCCCCAATATCTCAACATGTACAGTCAGCCCCCCACATCTCAGCATGTACAGTCAGTCCCCTACATCTCAACATGTATAGTCCCCCACATCTCAACATGTACAGTCATTCCCCTATATCTCAACATGTACAGTTAGTCCCCCACATCTCAACATGTACAGTCAGTCCCCTACATCTCAACATGTACAGTCAGTCCCCTATATCTCAACATGTACAGTCAGTCCCCTATAACACAACGTGTGCAGTCAGTCCCCTATATCTCAACATGTACAGTCAGTCCCCTATATCTGAACATGTACAGTCAGTCCCCTATAACACAACATGTACAGTTAGTCCCCAATATCTCAACATGTACAGTCAGTCCCCTATATCTCAACATGTACAGTCACTCCCCCACATCTCAACATGTACAGTCAGTCCCCTACATCTCAACATGTACAGTCAGTAGCCCACATCTCAATAGAATCCTATTCCCTGTGGGGGGAGGCTGTGTGTGAAAAGTGAGGGTGTGTGTGTGCGTGCATGTGTGCATGCTCGCTTGCATGCGTACGTGAGTATGTGGTCATCCATCTGTACTTCCGTCAGTGAGTAGAAGGTTTTAGTAATAGATGCTAGGTGTTAGTAATGGATGCTTGGTGTTAGTAATGGATGCTAGCAGCAGAAGGTGTTATTAATGGATGCTAGGTGCTAGTAATGGGTTGCTAGCAGCAGAAGGTGTTATTAATGGATGCTAGGTGTTAGTAATGGATGCTAGCAGCGGAAGGTGTTAGTAATGGATGCTAGCAGCATAAGATTTTAGTAATGGATGTTAGGTGTTAGTAATGGATACTAGGTGTTAGTTATGGATGCTAGGTCTTAGTAATGGTTGCTAGCAGCAGAAGGTATTAGTAATGGATGCTAGGTGTTAGTAATGGATGCTAGGTGTTCGTAATGGATGCTAGGTGTTAGTAATGGTTGCTAGGTGTTAGTGATGGATGCTAGCAGCAGAATGTGTTAGTAATGGATGCTAGCAGCAGAAGGTTTTAGTAATGGATGCTAGCAGCAGAAGGTGTTAGTAATGGATGCTAGCAGTGGAAGGTGTTAGTAATGGATGCTAGGTGTTATTAATGGTTTCTAGCAGCAGAAGGTGTTAGTCATGGATGCTAGGTGTTAGTAATGGTTGCTAGGTGTTAGTGATGGATGCTAGCAGCAGAAGGTGTTCGTAATGGATGCTAGCAGCAGACGGTGTTAGTAATGGATGCTATCGGCAAAATGTTTTAGTAATGGATGCTAGCAGCAGAAGGTTTTAGTAATGGATGCTAGGTGTTAGTAATGGATGTTAGGTGTTAGTAATGGATGCTAGCAGCTGAAGGTGTTAGTAAAATATGCTATCAGCAGAAGGTGTAAGTAATGGATGCTAGCACTAGAAGGTTTTAGTAATAGATGCTAGGTGTTAGTAATGGATGCTTGGTGTTAGTAATGGACGCTAGGTGTTAGTAATGGATGCTAGCAGCAGAAGGTGTTATTAATGGATGCTAGGTGTTAGTAATGGATGCTAGCAGCAGAAGGTGTTATTAATGGATGCTAGGTGTTAGTAATGGATGCTTGGTGTTAGTAATGGACGCTAGGTGTTAGTAATGGATGCTAGCAGCAGAAGGTGTTATTAATGGATGCTAGGTGTTAGTAATGGATGCTAGGTGTTCGTAATGGATGCTAGGTGTTAGTAATGGTTGCTAGGTGTTAGTGATAGATGCTAGCAGCAGAAGGTGTTAGTAATGGATGCTTGCTGCAGAAGGTGTTCGTAATGATGCTAGCAGTGGAAGGTGTTAGTAATGGATGCTAGGTCTTAGTAATGGTTGCTAGCAGCAGAAGGTGTTAGTAATGGATGCTAGGTGTTAGTAATGGATGCTAGGTGTTCGTAATGGATGCTAGGTGTTAGTAATGGTTGCTAGGTGTTAGTGATGGATGCTAGCAGCAGAAGGTTTTAGTCGTGGATGCTAGCAGCAGAAGGTGTTAGTAATGATGCTAGCAGTAGAAGGTGTTAGTAATGGATGCTAGCAGCAGAAGTTGTTAGTAATGATGCTAGCAGCAGAAGTTGTTAGTAATGATGCTAGCAGTAGAAGGTGATAGTAATGGATGCTAGCAGCAGAAGTTGTTAGTAATGATGCTAGCAGCAGAAGGTGTTTGTCATGGATGCTAGCAGCAGAAGTTGTTAGTAATGATGCTAGCAGCAGAAGGTGTTTATCATGGATGCTAGCAGTAGAAGGTGTTAGTAATGGATGCTAGCAGCAGAAGTTGTTAGTAATGATGCTAGCAGCAGAAGGTGTTTGTCATGGATGCTAGCAGCAGAAGGTGTTAGTAATGGATGCTAGATGTTAGTAATGGATGCTAGGTGTTAGTAATGATGCTAGCAGCAGAAGGTGTTAGTAATGGATGCTAGATGTTAGTAATGGATGCTAGCAGCAGAAGGTGTTTGTCATGGATGCTAGCAGCAGAAGGTGTTAGTAATGGATGCTAGATGTTAGTAATGATGCTAGCAGCAGAAGGTGTTTGTCATGGATGCTAGCAGCAGAAGGTGTTTGTCATGGATGCTAGCAGCAGAAGGTGTTAGTAATGGATGCTAGATGTTAGTAATGGATGCTAGGTGTTAGTAATGATGCTAGCAGCAGAAGGTGTTAGTAATGGATGCTAGATGTTAGTAATGGATGCTAGCAGCAGAAGGTGTTTATCATGGATGCTAGCAGTAGAAGGTGTTAGTAATGGATGCTAGCAGCAGAAGTTGTTAGTAATGATGCTAGCAGCAGAAGGTGTTTGTCATGGATGCTAGCAGCAGAAGGTGTTAGTAATGGATGCTAGATGTTAGTAATGGATGCTAAGTGTTAGTAATGATGCTAGCAGCAGAAGGTGTTAGTAATGGATGCTAGATGTTAGTAATGGATGCTAGCAGCAGAAGGTGTTTGTCATGGATGCTAGCAGCAGAAGGTGTTAGTAATGGATGCTAGATGTTAGTAATGATGCTAGCAGCAGAAGGTGTTTGTCATGGATGCTAGCAGCAGAAGGTGTTAGTAATGGATGCTAGATGTTAGTAATGGATGCTAGGTGTTAGTAATGATGCTAGCAGCAGAAGGTGTTAGTAATGGATGCTAGATGTTAGTAATGATGCTAGCAGTAGAAGGTGTTAGTAATGGATGCTAGCAGCAGAAGTTGTTAGTAATGATGCTAGCAGCAGAAGGTGTTTGTCATGGATGCTAGCAGCAGAAGGTGTTAGTAATGGATGCTAGATGTTAGTAATGGATGCTAGGTGTTAGTAATGATGCTAGCAGCAGAAGGTGTTTGTCATGGATGCTAGCAGCAGAAGGTGTTAGTAATGGATGCTAGATGTTAGTAATGGATGCTAGGTGTTAGTAATGATGCTAGCAGCAGAAGGTGTTTGTCATGGATGCTAGCAGCAGAAGGTGTTAGTAATGGATGCTAGATGTTAGTAATGGATGCTAGGTGTTAGTAATGATGCTAGCAGCAGAAGAGTAATCCATAGGTTTGTGAACTGTATTATTTAGTGTTCCGCATGAGTAACGAGACCCAAGCAGTTAACCCTCTTACACACACAGACTGCCTTAACTTAGCTTAACCCCAGGAAGAGAAGCTGCTGCCTTGGCAGATACAAATACACACACAGACATGCACACACACTAGGATACCAGGCGCCAAGCATCATCAGTACATTTCTACCCAATGCACTTCTGCACCTTTGTCATCTTAACATCTGCACTACAGATTCAACACAGAGTGGTAATGGGGTGTGTGATTCCAGATGAGGGAAGGTGTGTGTGTGTGTGTGTGTGTGTGTGTGTGTGTGTGTGTGTGTGTGTGTGTGTGTGTGTGTGTGTGTGTGTGTGTGTGTGTGTGTGTGTGTGTGTGTGTGTGTGTGTGTGTGTGTGTGTGTGGTTAACATACAATTTTTATCTCACATTTCCCAGACAGTTTTTCTTCAGCCGCTGTCTGTGTAACTTCTAGCTAGGGGAGATGTCATGGCTGGGGAATGGATGGTGTTTGATGTCCTGCTGATCACTAACCTTGATATCACTTCTCTCTTCTGTCATCTTTTGATTTACAGGTATAATGGGAGAATATGAGCCTAAAATCGAGGTGCATTTCCCCCAGTCTGTCCTGGCTGCCAGAGGAGTCACCGTGAGTCTGGAGTGTTTCGCCCTGGGGAAGTAAGTACAGAAACATCCAAGCTGTTTGATCCTCTGAACATCCACATATCTCCGTTATGGTGGAACTTAGTTCCCCAGTTTTCCAGAAATCCCAGCTGGAAGATTCCTGGAATGGGAAGGAATTAAAAGGAAATCCAGGAACTCTCCAACAGGCATTGTGGGAATAACTGGGAAAATTTGGGAACATTACTGGAATTCTAAGTAAAATGCTAGCAAGAACCCCCAGTATATTCACTGACTATCATATCTCTTTCAACACTCACAACCACCAGTAGAACCATTCACCATCATGCCTCATTCAACACTCTAACAACCTCCGGTAGATCTTGTTGTTACCATCCCTTATTCAACACTATCAACAACCACCACTAGATTAATTTACTATAATCCCTTATACAACACTATCAACAACCACCACTAGATTAATTTACTATAATCCCTTATTCAACACTATCAACAACCACCACTAGATTAATTTACTATAATCCCTTATACAACACTATCAACAACCACCACTATATTAATTTACTATAATCCCTTATTCAACACTATCAACAACCACCACTAGATTAATTTACTATAATCCCTTATACAACACTATCAACAACCACCACTAGATTAATTTACTATAATCCCTTATTCAACACTATCAACAACCACCACTAGATTAATTTACTCTAATCCCTTATACAACACTATCAACAACCACCACTAGATGAATTTACTATAATCCCTTATACAACACTATCAACAACCACCACTAGATTAATTTACTATAATCCCTTATTCAACACTATCAACAACCACCACTAGATTAATTTACTATAATCCCTTATTCAACACTATCAACAACCACCACTAGATTAATTTACTATAATCCCTTATACAACACTATCAACAACCACCACTATATTAATTTACTATAATCCCTCTTATTCAACACTATCAACAACCACCACTATATTAATTTACTATAATCCCTTATACAACACTATCAACAACCACCACTATATTAATTTACTATAATCCCTTATACAACACTATCAACAACCACCACTAGATTAATTTACTATAATCCCTTTTATTCAACACTATCAACAACCACCACTATATTAATTTACTATAATCCCTTATACAACACTATCAACAACCAACACTAGATTAATTTACTATAATCCCTTATTCAACACTATCAACAACCACCACTAGATTCATTTACTATAATCCCTTATACAACACTATCAACAACCACCACTAGATTAATTTACTATAATCCCTTGTACAACACTATCAACAACCACCACTAGATTAATTTACTATAATCCCTTATTCAACACTATCAACAACCACCACTAGATTAATTTACTATAATCCCTTATACAACACTATCAACAACCACCGGTAGATTAATTGATTGTCATCCCTTATTCAGTGTAACAATATGCTTGGTTAAATACATTTTCAGAATGGTTGTATGAAAACATTTTCCAGATGAAATCATTCCCGTACACTACTGATACTAATTGCTATGTTTCTTGTAACCTGGGTTAACCAAATCCTAAACAGCAACACACTACAATTCAGAGCCATATACAAACATGGAGAAGGCTATAAGACTTATGACCATGTACAGAACACTGTTGTGTAGGCTATGACTCGGCTACACATCCACTCACTATTGTAAACGTCTATAAGAGCCAAAAACCATTCCTATATTAACATTCACTCCAGGCTGGATGTTGAGCCACTGTATTACCAGTTTGAGCCATCATGGCCGGCTAGATGGCTTGTTAGTACTGGTGGAAGCAGGAGTGGAGAGGAAACTGAGCCCTGGGGAGCCATGTGTTGTGATAATGGAAAGTAATGCCAGCCAGTGTTTGCAGGGTGTTTTTAATGTCTGTTGTGTAGCGTGGAAGCCAAGGTTAAGGCTGTGAAAGATAGAGCCACCACCAGCGGACTGCCAAGAGGGAAAAACACACATTTGTCAGCACGGTACAGGCCAACATCACAGAGACCAGGACCACTTGTCTATGCTGCTGAGTGTCACCTACGGTGCCTGGTTTCCTGGTTTACAAAGCAGCCGAGCATCAGACAGACAGAAACAGGCGATCACACCAACAACAGAGTTGGTTAAAGATGTTTACACCCTCTTGTTGATCTCCCAAGGCAAAGCTTAAAAGGATTGTTTTGCATAACAAGATAATTGTTCCTATCCAAACATAATCCTGTTTCATTCCTACTTCTTATGTTGTTTATAATGATTATTTGTGTTGAATAATGCATAACCGATTCCCAACTAGAGTGCAAACAGCCTCTAATCTGACGCTACCACTGAAGGACCTAGTAATTCTTTACAATGCTTTCAAGGGGTTGCTGTCTGAGTCAGTCATTTACAATGAATGATTTCCATTAGAATAATAAGTCATTACCAAAGCCTATAGACATTGCCCTGACTGCATGCTTACTCTCCCATCTCCTCTGCTTGACTTTATTCTATTAAAACTTATACAGCATCTCAGCAAACAGACTGCAGTAGACCTTGACCTGCTCTCCCCGCCTGCATCCCAAATGATACCCTATTCACTTTGTAGTGCACTACTTTTGACCAGGGTCCATAGTGGTATAGGGTGCCATTTGGGAGGCAGATCCGGTCTCTTAACTAATTTGGGCCTGATTGCTGTCATTGGCATGGTGATCCTGGTGACTTTACCCCTCTACACCAACAAATGAATGATTTATCAATGTGGTCTATTAGGAAATGCCAGTCTTTATACTGTGAACTTGACATTTGTTTAGTTCTCGTTCCTGTCGATCAATATGTACAATGGCCGCAGGTTCAGATGGAAGACAGAATGGTCTTGGTGTGGATATTGGAGAAGGCCCAAGCTTTTTTTATTCTCTGTAGTGTAGACAACACCAGCTGTCTGGCTGGCTGTCTGGCTGGATGTCAGCTTAGGGATATCTGTCAATGACACCACTGTGTGGGGAACTGTCTGAAGATTGAGGTTTACAGGCTGAAAATTTAAACTGGCCTGTATGTGTAAAAATTAACCAATGTTTTAAATGGTCTATGATGACATTTTGTCCATGTTGGGCTACTGTACATTGACGCTCTATGGGTTCATTAGTATCCTGTCAGAAGGACCATGTTCTATGGATTGATTAGTGTCCTGTCAGAAGGACCATGTTCTATGGATTGATTAGTGTCGACGATACGAAAGAGAGATTGAACAGGCTAGTAATAGGGGTAACAACAATTTCGGCAACAATCATTTTAGAAAGAGAGGGTCCAGATTGTCTAGCCCGGCTGATTTGTAGGAGTCCAGATTTTGCAGCTCTTTCAGAACATCAGCTACCTGGATTTGGGTAAAGGCGGGTTGCTGTGGAGAGTGCCGGGCAGTTGACCGGGGTAGGGTAGCCAGGTGGAAAGCAAGGCCAGCCGTAGAGAAATGCTTCTTGAAATTCTCAATTATTGTGGATTTATCGGTGGTGACAGTGTTTCCTAGCCTCAGAGCAGTGGGCAGCTGGGAGGAGGGGCTCTTATTCTTATTCTAATAGTTCTAGCAGTTTTAATAGTTCTAATAGTTATAGTAGTTATTGTGTTTCTAATAGTTCTAACAGTTCTCATAATTATCATAGTTCTAATAGTTCTCATAGTTATAATATTTATAATAGATCTCATAGTTATTTTACTTCTAGTAGTTCTAATAGTTCTAGTGTTTCTAATAGTTCTAGTGTTTCTAATAGTTCTAATTGTTATTGTAGTTCTCCAAGTTCTTATAGTTCTAATAGTTATAGTAGTTATAGTATTTCTCATAGTTCTAGTAGTTCAAATAGTTCTAGCAGTTTTAATAGTTGTAGTTATTGTGTTTCTATTAGTTATAATAGTTATAATATTTCTAGCATTTTTAATATTTATAATAGTTATAATAGTTCTAGTGTTTCTAATAGTTCTAATTGTTTTTATAGTTCTAGCAGTTTTAGTTATTCTAGTAGTTTTAATAGTTGTAATAGTTCTAGTAGTTGTAATAGTTGTAATAGTTATAATAGTTCTAGTAGTTGTTATAGCTATAATAGTTCTAGTAGTTGTAATAGTTATAATAGTTCTAGTAGTTGTTATAGTTGTAATAGTTATAATAGTTCTAGTAGTTGTAATAGTTGTAATAGTTATAATAGTTCTAGTAGTTGTAATAGTTGTAATAGTTATAATAGTTCTAGTAGTTGTTATAGTTGTAATAGTTATAATAGTTCTAGTAGTTGTAATAGTTGTAATAGTTCTAGTAGTTGTAATAGTTATAATAGTTCTAGTAGTTGTAATAGTTGTAATAGTTCTAGTAGTTCTAATAGTTCTAGTAGTTGTAATAGTTCTAGTAGTTGTAATAGTTGTAATAGTTATAATAGTTCTAGTAGTTGTTATAGCTATAATAGTTCTAATAGTTCTATAGTTATAGTAGTTCTAATAGTAGTAGTTATAGAAGTTCTAATAGTAGTTATAGTAGTTATAATAGTTCTCATTTTTATAGTAGTTTTAATAGTTAATAGTTATTGTAGTTGTATGTTTTCTAATAGTTCTAGTAGTTGTAATCGTTCTAATAGTTCTAGTAGTTGTAATAGTTGTAATAGTTCTAGTAGTTGTAATAGTTCTAATAGTTCTAGTAGTTGTAATAGTTGTAATAGTTGTAATAGTTCTAATAGTTCTAATAGTTGTAATAGTTGTAATAGTTGTAATAGTTGTAATAGTTGTAATAGTTCTAATAGTTCTAATAGTTCTAATAGTTCTAGTAGTTGTAATAGTTCTAGTAGATGTAATAGTTCTAATAGTTGTAATAGTTCTAGTAGTTGTAATAGTTCTAATAGTTCTAGTAGTTGTAATAGTTGTAATAGTTCTAATAGTTGTAATAGTTCTAATAGTTGTAATAGTTCTAATAGTTCTAGTAGTTGTAATAGTTCTAGTAGTTGTAATAGTTCTAATAGTTGTAATAGTTCTAGTAGTTGTAATAGTTCTAATAGTTCTAGTAGTTATAATAGTTGTAATAGTTCTAATAGTTGTAATAGTTCTAATAGTTGTAATAGTTCTAATAGTTCTAGTAGTTGTAATAGTTCTAGTAGTTGTAATAGTTCTAATAGTTGTAATAGTTCTAGTAGTTGTAATAGTTCTAATAGTTCTAGTAGTTGTAATAGTTGTAATAGTTCTAATAGTTGTAATAGTTCTAATAGTTGTAATAGTTCTAATAGTTCTAATAGTTCTAATAGTTGTAATAGTTCTAATAGTTATAGTAGTTCTAATAGTAGTAGTTATAGAAGTTCTAATAGTAGTTATAGTAGTTATAATAGTTCTCATTTTTATAGTAGATTTAATAGTTAATAGTTATTGTAGTTGTATGTTTTCTAATAGTTCTAGTAGTTGTAATCGTTCTAATAGTTCTAGTAGTTGTAATAGTTCTAATAGTTCTAGTAGTTGTAATAGTTGTAATAGTTCTAATAGTTGTAATAGTTGTAATAGTTGTAATAGTTCTAATAGTTGTAATAGTTCTAATAGTTGTAATAGTTCTAATAGTTGTAATAGTTCTAATAGTTCTAGTAGTTGTAATAGTTCTAGTAGTTGTAATAGTTCTAATAGTTGTAATAGTTCTAGTAGTTGTAATAGTTCTAATAGTTCTAGTAGTTGTAATAGTTGTAATAGTTGTAATAGTTGTAATAGTTGTAATAGTTCTAATAGTTGTAATAGTTGTAATAGTTGTAATAGTTCTAATAGTTGTAATAGTTGTAATAGTTGTAATAGTTGTAATAGTTGTAATAGTTCTAATAGTTCTAGTAGTTCTAGTAGTTGTAATAGTTCTAGTAGTTGTAATAGTTCTAATAGTTGTAATAGTTCTAGTAGTTGTAATAGTTCTAATAGTTCTAGTAGTTGTAATAGTTGTAATAGTTCTAATAGTTGTAATAGTTGTAATAGTTGTAATAGTTGTAATAGTTCTAATTGTTCTTGTTTTAATGGTTCTAGTAGTTGTAATAGTTCTAATAGTTGTAATAGTTCTAATAGTTGTAATAGTTGTAATAGTTGTAATCGTTCTAATAGTTGTAATAGTTGTAATAGTTCTAATAGTTCTAATAGTTCTAATAGTTCTAATTGTTCTTGTTTTAATGGTTCTAGTAGTTGTAATAGTTCTAATAGTTGTAATAGTTCTAATAGTTGTAATCGTTCTAATAGTTGTAATAGTTCTAATAGTTGTAATCGTTCTAATAGTTGTAATAGTTCTAATAGTTGTAATCGTTCTAATAGTTCTAATAGTTCTAATAGTTCTAATTGTTCTTTTTTTAATGGTTCTAGTAGTTGTAATAGTTCTAATAGTTGTAATAGTTCTAATTGTTGTAATAGTTCTAATAGTTGTAATCGTTCTAATAGTTGTAATAGTTCTAATAGTTCTAATAGTTCTAATAGTTGTAATAGTTGTAATAGTTCTAATAGTTGTAATAGTTCTAATAGTTGTAATAGTTCTAATAGTTGTAATAGTTCTAATAGTTGTAATCGTTCTAATAGTTGTAATAGTTCTAATAGTTGTAATAGTTCTAATAGTTGTAATAGTTCTAATAGTTGTAATAGTTCTAATAGTTGTAATAGTTCTAGTAGTTGTAATAGTTCTAATAGTTCTAGTAGTTGTAATAGTTCTAATAGTTCTAGTAGTTGTAATAGTTGTAATAGTTCTAATAGTTGTAATAGTTCTAATAGTTGTAATAGTTCTAATAGTTGTAGTAGTTGTAATCGTTCTAATAGTTCTAATTGTTCTTGTTTTAATGGTTCTAGTAGTTGTAATAGTTCTAATAGTTATAGTAGTTGTAATAGTTCTAGTAGTTGTAATAGTTCTAGTAGTTGTAATAGTTCTAGTAGTTGTAATAGTTGTAATAGTTCTAATAGTTGTAATAGTTCTAATAGTTGTAATAGTTCTAATAGTTGTAATAGTTCTAGTAGTTGTAATCGTTCTAATAGTTCTAGTAGTTGTAATAGTTCTAATAGTTCTAATAGTTATAGTAGTTGTAATAGTTCTAATAGTTGTAATCGTTCTAATAGTTCTAATTGTTCTTGTTTTAATGGTTCTAGTAGTTGTAATAGTTCTAGTAGTTGTAATATTTCTAATAGTTCTATTTGTTCTTGTTCAAATGTTTAATTTGTTTTTATTTTTATAATAGTTTATTCTAGTTCTAATATTTCTTGTATTTCTCATTTTTATGTTAGTTCCACTAGTTCTAATTGTTGTAATTCTAATAGTTTCAGTAGTTGTAGTTCTAATGGTTCTACTAGTTCTAATTGTGATCAGTGTGGTGTGGTGATCAGACATGCCTTCACTACCTTAATGTCTATGGTGATCAGACATCCATCCACTACCTTAATGTCTATGGTGATCAGACATCCCTTCACTACCTTAATGTCTATGGTGATCAGACATGCCTTCACTACCTTAATGTCTATGGTGATCAGACATCCCTTCACTACCTTAATGTCTATGGTGATCAGACATCCCTTCACTACCTTAATGTCTATGGTGATCAGACATGCCTTCACTACCTTAATGTCTATGGTGATCAGACATGCCTTCACTACGTTAATGTCTATGGTGATCAGACATGCCTTCACTACATTAATGTCTATGGTGGTCAGACATGCCTTCACTACCTTAATGTCTATGGTGATCAGACATGCCTTCACTACCTTAATGTCTATGGTGATCAGACATGCCTTCACTACCTTAATGTCTATGGTGATCAGACATGCCTTCACTACGTTAATGTCTATGGTGATCAGACATGCCTTCACTACCTTAATGTCTATGGTGATCAGACATGCCTTCACTACCTTAATGTCTATGGTGATCAGACATGCCTTCACTACGTTAATGTCTATGGTGATCAGACATGCCTTCACTACCTTAATGTCTATGGTGATCAGACATGCCTTCACTACCTTAATGTCTATGGTGATCAGACATGCCTTCACTACCTTAATGTCTATGGTGATCAGACATGCCTTCACTACCTTAATGTCTATGGTGATCAGACATGCCTTCACTACCTTAATGTCTATGGTGATCAGACATGCCTCCACTACGTTAATGTCTATGGTGATCAGACATGCCTTCACTACCTTAATGTCTATGGTGATCAGACATGCCTTCACTACCTTAATGTCTATGGTGATCAGACATCCCTTCACTACCTTAATGTCTATGGTGATCAGACATGCATTCACTACCTTAATGTCTATGGTGATCAGACATGCCTTCACTAGCTTAATGCCTATGGTGATCAGACATCCCTTCACTACCTTAATGTCTATGGTGATCAGACATGCCTTCACTACCTTAATGTCTATGGTGATCAGACATGCCTTCACTACCTTAATGTCTATGGTGATCAGACATGCCTTCACTACCTTAATGTCTATGGTGATCAGACATGCCTTCACTACCTTAATGTCTATGGTGATCAGACATGCCTTCACTACCTTAATGTCTATGGTGATCAGACATCCCTTCACTACCTTAATGTCTATGGTGATCAGATTTCCCTTCACTACGTTAATGTTTATGGTGATCAGACATGCCTTCACTACCTTAATGTCTATGGTGATCAGACATCCCTTCACTAGCTTAATGTCTATGGTGATCAGACATGCCTTCACTACCTTAATGTCTATGGTGATCAGACATGCCTTCACTACGTTAATGTCTATGGTGATCAGACATGCCTTCACTACCTTAATGTCTATGGTGATCAGACATCCCTTCACTACCTTAATGTCTATGGTGATCAGACATGCCTTCACTACCTTAATGTCTATGGTGATCAGACATGCCTTCACTACCTTAATGTCTATGGTGATCAGACATGCCTTCACTACCTTAATGTCTATGGTGATCAGACATGCCTTCACTACCTTAATGTCTATGGTGATCAGACATGCCTTCACTACCTTAATGTCTATGGTGATCAGACATGCCTTCACTACCTTAATGTCTATGGTGATCAGACATGCCTTCACTACCTTAATGTCTATGGTGATCAGACATGCCTTCACTACCTTAATGTCTATGGTGATCAGACATCCCTTCACTACCTTAATGTCTATGGTGATCAGACATGCCTTCACTACCTTAATGTCTATGGTGATCAGACATCCCTTCACTACCTTAATGTCTATGGTGATCAGACATCCCTTCACTACCTTAATGTCTATGGTGATCAGACATCCCTTCACTACCTTAATGTCTATGGTGATCAGACATGCCTTCACTACCTTAATGTCTATGGTGATCAGACATCCCTTCACTACCTTAATGTCTATGGTGATCAGACATCCCTTCACTACCTTAATGTCTATGGTGATCAGACATCCCTTCACTAGCTTAATGTCTATGGTGATCAGACATCCCTTCACTACCTTAAAACCTCTTATGGATAGGGGGGACGCTAGCATCTGAACTGGCCTATTCCCGGGGGAAATGCAGAGCGCCAGATTCAAATAAAATGCTATAAAACTCAAACCTTCATTAAATCCCACATGTAAGATACTCAATTAAAGCTACACTCGTTGTGAATCCAGCCAACATGTCAGATTTTAAAAATGCTTTTCAGCGAAAGCATAAGAAGCTATTATCTGATAGCATGCACCCATCTGCACCAGCAGTAAACAAAGGAGCTAGCGTAGCAGGCGCTACACAAAACGCTGAAATAAAATATAAAATATGCATTACCTTTGACGAGTTTCTTTTGTTGGCACTCCAATATCTCCCATAAACATCGCAATTGGTTTTGTTGTTTGATTAATTCCATCCATATATATCGAACATGTCCATTTATAAAGCGCGTTTGATCCAGAAAAAAGCAGCTTACCAAAACACAACGTCACTACAAAATATTTCAAAAGTTGCCTATAAACTTTGGCAAAATATTTCAAGCTACTTTTGTAATACAACTTTAGGTATTTTTAAACGTTAATAATCAATCAAATTGTAGACTGGTCTATCTGTGTTCAATACAGGAACGAAACCAAACCAGCACTGCTGTTCATGTCTTGCGCAACTCACAAATGTGTCCCCAGTTCCGAGTTGGCCTACTTATTTAATGCACAAAGGAATAACCTCAACCATATTCCGAAGACTGGCAAAATCGTGTGGAAGCGGTAGGAACTGAACATGGGTTCCTATTAAATATCCAATGGCAAAGACAATGTTGTCAACAGAGAGAGGGGGGGGGGGAATCTGAACAGTCCTCAGGGTTTTATCTGCTACATAAATTCTGTTATATTCAGAGACATGATTCAACCAGTTTTAGAAACGGAGTGTTTTCTATCCAAATCTATGAATAATATGCATATCTTATATTCTTGGCATGAGTAGCAGGAAGTTGAAATTGGGCACGCTATTTATCCAAAAGTGAAAATTCTGTCCCCTATCCCCAAGAAATTAAAACTAGGGGAAAATGCCACACTTGACCGTTGCACTGGATTAATTCCCACAGTGAATGGCTAAGCCTTCTACTCTATTAAACCACACATTATTGTAGAGACTTTGATATTACCGGCTGCAATTGATATGGTGAAAACAATGTGTGGGGAGACAGAGTATCAGAAACTCACATCAATACATTTGTCAGATAACACTGTGAAACTAAGAATTGATGCTATAGCTTGCACTCAAGAGGAAACTGACTAAATGATTCAAACTCCCCACCTTATGCTCTCCAAATGGACGTTAGCTGTGAGGGCCGAGATGCATTGACTTTCATTCGCTATAAATGTCGGAGGATGCTGTTCACTTAGACATATTGTTCTCTCTCATGATTTCCGAGCATGAAACGGCAAGGGGGATGTTCATTGTTCATGTTCAGTCTATATTACAATATAGTCTTGACTATATTGACAAAAAACAGATTCCATGGCATCAAATGGTGGGCTGTTGCACAGATGGGGCTCCATTATTCACGGGACGACGGGCAGGCCTCTACACTCCGGATATGACTATGTCTCCCTTTGCCATATGGATGCATTGTATGATACACCCACTGAGGTATAATGGATACACCGAGAGCAACTGGTGGCAAAAGAGCTGAGCTCAGAGCTGAGCTCAGAACACTGAGACATGCAACAGTTAAGTTTGATTGTAAACTACATCATAAACTACATCATGCAAAACTATGTGGAGATACGGGATCAGAGCATGACAGTGTTCTATTCCACACAGAGGCTTGGTGGTTATCGAGGGGGAGTGTTGGAAAGATTTTTTGAATTGAGAGAGGAACTGTTGTCATTCGCAATGGATGTAAAAAAAAAAGGCTTTATTGACATTCTGTGTAATGAAAAGAAAATGTGTCTTCTTGTCTATGTAACTAGCATATTTGGGAAACTGAACAAACTGAAGGCAAGCTTGCAGATCTACCAAATCAGCTAAATCGGTTTGACTGTGATCCTGGCTAAGTTGATACGATGGTAAGTGAAATTGAAGAGCTGATCGAGCTGTCATGTGACTGAATGCTGCAGAAAACACATTCACATTTTACTATGGAGGAGTTTTGGTTCCTGGCTGAAAGGGAATACTGTGTTTTCTCCTTCTGAGCATTATAACTCTTGGTACAGTGATGTCTTATGTTTCACCTAGTCATGGCTGAACGATGACTTGAATAACATACAGCTGGCAGGTCATACTCTGTATTGGCAGGATAAAACAGCAGCCTCTGGTAAGACAAGGGTGAAGGTTTATGTATATCGGTAAACAACAGGTGGTGCACGATATCTGAGGAAGTCTCAAGACTTTGCTCACCTGAGGAAGAGTATCTCATTATAAGCTGTAATCCACACTATCTACCAAGAGAGTGTTTATGTATATTCTTCGTAGCTGTCTATTTACCACCACAAACAGATGCTGGCACTAAGACCACACTCAACGAGCTGTAAAAGGCCATAAGCTAACAGGAAAACGCTCATACAGATGCAGCACTCCTATTGCCGGGGACTTTAATGCAGGGAAACTTACATCTGCTTTACCTAATTTCTACCAGCATGTTAAATGTGCAACCAGAGGGGAAAAACTCTAAACCACCTTTACTCCACACACAGAGATGCGTAAAAAGCTCTCCCTCACCCTCCATTTGGTAAATCTGACCACATTTCTATCCTCCTGATTCCTGCTTACAAGCAAAAATTTATGCAGGAAGCACCAGTGATAAGGCCACTAAAAAAGTGGTCAGATGAAGCAGATGCTAAGCTACAGGACTGTTTTGCTAGCATAGATTGGAATATGTTCCGAGATTCTTCTGATTGCATTGAGGAGTACACCACATCAGTCACTGGCTTTATCAATAAGTGAATCGATGACGTAATCCCCACAGTGACTGTATGTACATACCCCACCAGAAGCCATGGATTACAGGCAACATCTGCACTGAGCTAAAGGGTAGAGGTGCCACTTTCAAGGAGCGGGACTCTAACCTGGAAGCTTATAAGAAATCCAGCTATGCCCTCCGACGAACCATCAAACAGGCAAAGATCGAATCGTACTACACCGGCTCCGACGCAGACCACTATAGTTCCTGTGCCCACGAACACTATGGTAACCTGCTTAAATGACTACCGACACGTAGCACTCACGTCTGTAGCCATGAAGTGCTTTGAAAGGCTGGTCATGGCTCACATCAACAGAATTTTCCCGGAAACCCTACACCCACTCCAATTTGCGCACCACATCAACAGATCCACAGATGATGCAATCTCTGTTGCACTCCACACTGCCCTTTCAGACCTGGACAAAAGGAACACCTATGTGAGAATGCTATTAATTGACTACAGCTCAGAGTTCAAAACCACAGTGCCTTCAAAGCTTATCACTAAGCTAAGGACTCTGAGACTAAACACCTCCCTCTGCAACTGGATCCTGGACTTCCAGACGGGCCGCCCACAGGTGTTGAGGGAAGGCAATAACACATCCACCATGCTGATCCTCAATACAGGGGCCCCTCAGGGGTGCGTGCTCAGTCCCCGCCTGCACTCCCTGTTCACTCATGGCTGCGCGGCCAGTCATGACTCCAACACCATCATTAAGTTTGCCAATGACACAACAGTGGTAGGCCTGATCCCCGACAACGACGAGACAGCCTATAGGGAGGAGGTCAGAGACCTGGCCGTGTGGTGCCAGGACAACAACAGTGGTAGGTCTGATCACCGACAACAATGAGACAGCATATAGGGAGGTCACAGACCGGACAGCAACCTCTCCCTCAATGTGATCAAGACAAAGGAGATGATTGACGACTATTTGCGTTGCCCCCCCCCTTCTTTTATACTGCTGCTTTTCTCTGTTATTATAGTCACTTGAATAACTCTACCTACATGTACATATTACCTCAATTACCTTGACTAACCGTTGCCCCCGCACACTGACTCTGTACTGATATCTCCTGTAGTATAGTATGTCGTATTCAGCATTTCACTGTGAGGTCTACTACACCGGTTGTATTCAGCATTTCACTGTGAGGTCTACTACACCTGTTGTATTCAGCATTTCACTGCAAGGTCTACTACACCTGTTGTAGTCGGCATTTCACTGTGAGGTCTACACCTGTTGTATTCAGCATTTCACTGTAAGGTCTACTACACCTGTTGTATTCAGCATTTCACTGTGAGGTCTACACCTGTTGTATTCAGCATTTCACTGTAAGGTCTACTACACCTGTCGTATTCAGCATTTCACTGTGAGGTCTACCTACACCTGTTGTATTCAGCATTTCACTGTTAGTTCTACACCTGTTGTATTCAGCATTTCACTGTAAGGTCTACACCTGTTGTATTCAGCATTTCACTGTGAGGTCTACTACACCTGTTGTATTCAGCATTTCACTGTGAGGTCTACTACACCTGTTGTATTCAGCATTTCACTGTGAGGTCTACTACACCTGTTGTAATCAGCATTTCACTGTAAGGTCTACACCTGTTGTATTCAGCATTTCACTGTGAGGTCTACTACACCTGTTGTATTCAGCATTTCACTGCAAGGTCTACTACACCTGTTGTAGTCGGCATTTCACTGTGAGGTCTACTACACCTGTTGTATTCGGCATTTCACTGTGAGGTCTACTACACCTGTTGTATTCGGCATTTCACTGTAGGGTCTACTACACCTGTTGTATTCAGCATTTCACTGTAAGGTCTACACCTGTTGTATTCAGCATTTCACTGTTAGGTCTACTACACCTGTTGTATTCAGCATTTCAATGTAAGGTCTACTACACCAGTTGTATTCAGCATTTCACTGTAAGGTCTACTACACCTGTTGTATTCAGCATTTCACTGTAAGGTCTACTACACCTGTTGTATTCAGCATTTCACTGTGAGGTCTACTACACCTGTTGTATTCAACATTTCACTGTAAGGTCTACTACACCTGTTGTATTCAGCATTTCACTGTGAGGTCTACTACACCTGTTGTATTCAGCATTTCACTGTAAGGTCTACTACACCTGTTGTATTCAGCATGTCACTGTGAGGTCTACTACACCTGTTGTATTCAGCATTTCACTGTAAGGTCTACTACACCTGTTGTATTCAGCATTTCACTCTAAGGTCTACTACACCTGTTGTATTCAGCATTTCAATGTAAGGTCTACTACACCTGTTGTATTCAGCATTTCACTGTAAGGTCTACTACACCTGTTGTATTCAGCATTTCACTGTAAGGTCTACTACACCTGTTGTATTCAGCATTTCACTGTAAGGTCTACTACACCTGTTGTATTCAGCATTTCACTGTGAGGTCTACTACACCTGTTGTATTCAGCATTTCACTGTAAGCTCTACTACACCTGTTGTATTCAGCATTTCACTGTGAGGTCTACTACACCTGTTGTATTCAGCATTTCACTGTAAGGTCTACTACACCTGTTGTATTTAGCATTTCACTGTGAGGTCTACTACACCTGTTGTATTCAGCATTTCACTGTAAGGTCTACACCTGTTGTATTCAGCATTTCACTGTAAGGTCTACACCTGTTTTATTCAGCATTTCACTGTAAGGTCTACACCTGTTGTATTCAGCATTTCACTGTGAGGTCTACTACACCTGTTGTATTCAGCATTTCACTGTGAGGTCTACTACACCTGTTGTATTCGGCATTTCACTGTGAGGTCTACTACACCTGTTGTATTCGGCATTTCACTGTGAGGTCTACTACACCTGTTGTATTCGGCATTTCACTGTGAGGTCTACTACACCTGTTGTATTCAGCATTTCACTGTAAGGTCTACTACACCTGTTGTATTCAGCATTTCACTGTAAGGTCTACACCTGTTGTATTCAGCATTTCACTGTTAGGTCTACTACACCTGTTGTATTCAGCATTTCAATGTAAGGTCTACTACACCAGTTGTATTCAGCATTTCACTGTAAGGTCTACTACACCTGTTGTATTCAGCATTTCACTGTAAGGTCTACTACACCTGTTGTATTCAGCATTTCACTGTGAGGTCTACTACACCTGTTGTATTCAGCATTTCACTGTAAGGTCTACTACACCTGTTGTATTCAGCATTTCACTGTAAGGTCTACTACACCTGTTGTATTCAGCATTCCACTGTGAGGTCTACTACACCTGTTGTATTCAGCATTTCACTGTAAGCTCTACTACACCTGTTGTATTCAGCATTTCACTGTAAGGTCTACTACACCTGTTGTATTTAGCATTTCACTGTGAGGTCTACTACACCTGTTGTATTCAGCATTTCACTGTGAGGTCTACTACACCTGTTGTATTCAGCATTTCACTGTAAGGTCTACTACACCTGTTGTATTCAGCATTTCACTGTGAGGTCTACTACACCTGTTGTATTCAGCATTTCACTGTGAGGTCTACTACACCTGTTGTATTCAGCATTTCACTGTGAGGTCTACTACACCTGTTGTATTCGGCGCAATTGTCAAAGAACGTTTGATTCGATTTGATTTTAGTGCTCTCGTCTGCATTAAAAACAAATAACGATCCAGGTTGGATCTGATCGGAAAGATGAGGTGCACACTGTCGACCACACCTCCTGACTTTGAGAAGCTCTGTCACGACATGCATCAAGCTCACCCGTCTCATTAGTGGTGTTGAGATAAGAGACTAATTTGTAATTGACTCTCTTAAAGCCCCACATTAAAAGTATACAATGGTGAGGTAAGAATACAATCAGAAATACTGTTAGAATGTTATACAATTAACTGCCATAGCCCCAATTATAAAAGTACATTGGCTGTCAATTGCACAATGTTTTTTCACATGGGATCGTGGGCCAAAACATTTTTGGAACCCCCTTAGTGCCCATGGTGTCCAGACATCCCTTCACCCCCTTAGTGCCCATGGTGTCCAGACATCCCTTCACCCCCTTAGTGCCCATGGTGTCCAGACATCCCTTCACCCCCTTAGTGCCCATGGTGTCCAGACATCCCTTCACCCCCTTAGTGCCCATGGTGTCCAGACATCCCTTCACCCCCTTAGTGCCCATGGTGTCCAGACATCCCTTCACCCCCTTAGTGCCCATGGTGTCCAGACATCCCTTCACCCCTTTAGTGCCCATGGTGTCCAGACATCCCTTCACCCCCTTAGTGCCCATGGTGTCCAGTCATCGCTTCACCCCCTTAGGGCCCATGGTGCCCATGGTGTCCATGGTGTCCAGACATCCCTTCACTCCCTTAGTGATTTTGAGCTGTAACGGCTGTGGTTAGCTCTGAACGTGCTCTGAATGTAACTCAGAGACCATGGCAACTGGGACTCTGAGCGATATTAAAATGTCTTTGTGAATTTGGAAGTGATAAAAAAGCGATGTAACATTTTCATCTGTGCCGAGTGATGGATGGGAGCACTGGGGATTTCCAGGGGTGTCACATTTCCATCTTTCTGAGAGCTGTCAAATGGAGCTGTCATACACAGAGCCTTGCTGATATAGTATAGTATGACGTTCTCCTGCTACATGTTCAACCCATCTATCATGGAGAGAACAGAGCAGTCACAAGGGCATAGAGGAGCATCACCAGACGGATGATGAACAGCCACACACACATACTAATCATAGAAATCATGATGATTAGTTGGGCTGGTAACCTGATCTGAATATATCATGTAGTCAATGACATCGTTCTCAGTTGGAGGTCATTTGGGCAGAGAGAGACTCAGAGATACAAGGTCACTCTGGATTATGGCACAGTAAATTATTTAGAGGTGTTTTAGTGTGTAGATGGACACAAAACACAGTCACATACGGTATATTAAGTATCAGTTTATATAGCCAGGATAGGTCTGTGTACAACGTGGGAACTGAATCCCTGACTTTCCACATTCCTCTTCTGCTAGTCCTTTACTATATTCTGGTTGTAAATGTATCCACTTGTCTGGCTGGAATTGGATTTTGGAGTTGTCAAATTAACTTTCTCTTCCTAGTCATGTCACAACAATCAACTCTCTGCTCTCCTTGTCCTGTATATCACAAATGTATTATGTATGAGTTCACATGCTGTAAATATTAACGACAGAATGCAAAAATGTAGTATTTTAACCCTATCCACTCTCTTCCTCCAAGTCCCGTCCCAACCATAACGTGGAGGAAGATGAATGGTAACATCCCTAAGAAGGCTCGTCTGAGGAAGTCCCAGGCTGTTCTGGAGATCCCTAATGTACAGCTGGAAGACTCAGGGACCTACGAGTGTAAAGCGGAGAACCCCAGAGGAGGAACAGCCTTTAAGGGACACATCCAGATCTACAGTAAGTTAAGGAGGGATGGACTGGAGCTACATGTTGTTGTTGTCTAATTGTTTGTTTGTTCATCTGTGACTGTGGTATTAATCTGTGACTGTGATATTAATCTGTGACTGTGGCTTCCATCTGTGACTGTGGCGTTCATCTGTGACTGTGGTATTAATCTGTGACTGTGGCTTCCATCTGTGACCGTGGTGTTAATATGTTACTGTGGTGTTAATATGTTACTGTGGTGTTAATATGTTACTGTGGTGTTAATATGTTAGTGTAGTGTTAGTCTGTTACTGTAGTGTTAGTCTGTGACTGTGGCGTTCATCTGTGACTGTGGCGTTCATCTGTGACTGTGGTATTAATCTGTGACTGGTTTTAATCTGTGACTGTGGTGTTAATATGTTACTGTGGGGTTAATAGGTGACTGTGGGTTTAATATTTGACTGTGAGGTTAATGTGAGACTGTGGTATTAATCTGTGACTGTGGTGTCAATATGTGACTGGTATTAA
Source organism: Oncorhynchus kisutch (assembly GCF_002021735.2). NCBI lineage: Eukaryota > Metazoa > Chordata > Actinopteri > Salmoniformes > Salmonidae > Oncorhynchus > Oncorhynchus kisutch. Next base: position 619,455 of record NC_034191.2, read on the forward strand.
TCTGTGACTGTGGTTTTAATGTGTGACTGTGGTGTTTGTCTGTGACTGTGGTGTCAGTCTGTAACTGTGGTATTATTCCTTGAATGTGGTGTTAATATGTGACTGTGGTGTTAATCTGTGACTGTGGTGTCAATTTGTGACTGTGGTATTAAATCTGTGACTGTGGTCACTTCTTCGGGATCAGTGTCCCTTCCACGGGACGGTTGAGCTAACGTAGGCTAATGTAACGTTCAATGAGTGAAGAGGTGTGGAGTCAGGCGCAGAGAGCAAAAGGATGTGGGAAAAACACGCTTTAATGTCCAGGAAAAATAACATGAACAAAAGTAGGAAACAAATGATCAGAAATAATAACGGACAGCGCGAAACCCGAAATGCATACAAAAATCACTCTAACACAAAACAGACGAACAAGCCCGCACGAAACAGAAGCGGGCTGAACAAACTTAAATAACCACACCCTAACAACCAAACAAGAAACAGGTGATACCAATTAGACAAAACCAAACGAACACAGAACAAAGGATCGGTGATAGCTAGTAGACCGGTGACGACGACCGCCGGGCGCCACCCGAACAAGAAGGGGAGTCACCTTCGGTAATATTCGTGACAGCTAATGTAATTAGCAAAGCGAGTGGCTTTGTAGGTAACACAAACATTTCCCAGGATATAGACATATCTGATATTGGCAGAAACCTTAAATTCTTGTTAGTCTAACTGCACTGACCAATTTACAGTAGCTATTACAGTGAAGTAATACCATGCTATTGTTTGAGGAGATTACACAATTTTGAAAATGAAAAGTTATTAACAAACAAATTAGGCACATTTGGGCAGTCTTGATACAACTTTTTTTAACAGGAATACAATGGTTAATTGGATCAGTCTAATACTTTGCCCATACACTGCTGCCATCTAGTGGCCAAAATCTAAATTGTACCTGGGCTGGAATAATACATTATGGCCTTACTCTTGCATTTCAAAGATGATGGTACAAAAAAAATACAAAAGAACGGTTGTGTGGTGTTACTATGATGTTACTACACAGTTACTGTGGTGTTACTATGCTATTACTGTGGTGTCACTATGGTGTTACTATGATGTTACTATGCTGTTACTGTGGTGTTACTGAACCGGTTGTTACTGTGGTGTTACCATGCTGTTACTGTGGTGTTACTATGCTGTTACTGTGGTGTTACTATGCTGTTACTGTGGTGTTACTATGCTGTTACTGTGGTGTTACTGAACCTGGTGTTACTGTGGTGTTACCATGCTGTTACTGTGGTGTTACTATGCTGTTAATGTGGTGTTACTATGCTGTTACTGTGGTGTTACTATGATGTTATTGTGGTGTTACTATGCTGTTACTGTGGTGTTACTATGCTGTTACTGTGGTGTTACTGAACCGGTTGTTACTGTGGTGTTACTGTGGTGTTACTGTGATGTTACTGTTGTGTTACTGAACCTGCTGTTACGGTGGTGTTACTGAACCTGCTGTTACTGTGGTGTTACTGAACCTGATGTTACTGTGATGTTACTGTGGTGTTAGTATACTGAATCTACTTTGTTACTGTGGTGTTACTGAAGTTGGTCTTCCTGGGGTCTCACTGTGATTTTACTTTGTTGTTACTGTGGTGTTACTGTGATGTTACTAAGCCATGTGTTACTGTGGTGTTACTGTGCTGTTACTGAACCTGGTGTTACTATGGTGTTACTGTGCTGTTACTGATCCTGGGATTATTGTGGTGTTACTGTGCTGTTACTGAACCTGGTGTTACTGTGCTGTTACTGAACCTGCTGTTACTGTGGTGTTACTGAACCTGCTGTTACTGAACCTGGTGTTACTGTTGTGTTACTGAACCTGTGTTACTGTAGTGTTACTGAACATGGTGTTACTGAACCTGGTGTTACTGAACCTGCTGTTACTGTGGTGTTACTGAACCTGGGGGTTACTGTAGTGTTACTGAACATGGTATTATTGTGGTGTTACTGTGCTGTTACTGAACCTGGTGTTAAGAACCTGGTGTTACTGAACCTGGTGTTACTCAACCTGGTGTTACTGAACCTGGTGTTACGGTACTGTTACTGTGGTGTTATTGTGCTGTTACTGAACCTGGTGTTACTGTGCTGTTACTGAACCTGGTGTTACTGAACCTGGTGTTACGGTACTGTTACTGTGGTGTTACTGTGCTGTTACTGTGCTGTTACTGAACCTGGTGTTACTGTAGTGTTACTGAACCTGGTGTTACTGTAGTGTTACTGAACCTGGTGTTACTGAACCTGGTGTTACGGTACTGTTACTGTTGTGTTACTGTGCTGTTACTGTGCAGTTACTGTGCTGTTACTGAACCTGGTGTTACTGTAGTGTTACTGAACCTGGTGTTACTGTAGTGTTACTGAACCTGGCGTTACTGAACCTGGTGTTAATGAACCTGGTGTTACTGAACCTGGTGTTACTGTGCTGTTACTGTGGTGTTACTATGCTGTTACTGTGATGTTACTGAACCTGGCGTTACTGAACCTGGTGTTAATGAACCTGGTGTTACTGAACCTGGTGTTACTGAACCTGGTGTTACTGTAGTGTTACTGAACCTGGTGTTACTGTGGTGTTACTATGGTGTTACTGAACCTGGTGTTACTGTGGTGTTACTGAACCTGGTGTTACTGTGGTGTTACTGTGGTGTTACTATGGTGTTACTGAACCTGGTGTTACTGAACCTGGTGTTACTGTGGTGTTACTGAACCTGGTGTTACTGTAGTATTACTGAACCTGGTGTTACTGTGGTGTTACTATGGTGTTACTGAACCTGGTGTTACTGTGGTGTTACTGTGGTGTTACTGTGGTGTTACTGTGGTGTTACTGAACCTGGTGTTACTGAACCTGGTGTTACTGTGGTGTTACTGTGGTGTTACTGAACCTGGTGTTACTGTAGTGTTACTGAACCTGGTGTTACTGTGGTGTTACTGAACCTGGTGTTACTGTAGTGTTACTGAACCTGGTGTTACTGAACCTGGTGTTACTGATCCTGGTGTTACTGATCCTGGTGTTACTGAACCTGGTGTTATTGTGTTATTAGTGTGCTGTTACTGAACCTGGCGTTATTGTGGTATTACTGTGCTGTTACTGAACCTGGTGTTATTGTGGTATTACTGTGCTGTTACTGAACCTGGCGTTACTGAACCTGGTGTTAATAAACCTGGTGTTACTGAACCTGGTGTTAATGAACCTGGTGTTACTGAACCTGGTGTTAATGAACCCAGTGTTACTGAACCTGGTGTTAATGAACCCAGTGTTATTGAACCTGGTGTTACTGAACCTGGTGTTAATGAACCTGGTGTTACTTAACCTGGTGTTAATGAACCTGGTGTTACTGAACCTGGTGTCAACTTGCTTTTCTCTCTCTGCACATTGTTTGTATATATCATTAATCAGCTGTCAAATTTGACAAATTATCCTGTCTGAACACAGTCACAATCTAACGCACGCACGCACACACCAGGACATGATCTCTCCATTGAGCTACAGCCCCCTGGTATGCCAGGCACTTCCTCCTCTAGTCTTGGCATCTTCAGGGTGATGCATTTTCTCTGTGTGGTTTGATTGGACTATTATGGTCAGGTTCACACAAAAGGCTGACCTGTTTAAATGACATGCATTGTGAGCCTGCTACCAATGACGCTCTCCCTGGCTCTGTGTGATTCAGGGAGAAGAGCGAGCTGCCAGAAAGTACAGGTGCCCAGGAAGAGTGTATGTGTGCGCATGCGAGCTTGAGCACATATGCTTGTTTGTGTTTGGACAGGCAGGTACCCAATCAGATAGTTTTATTATGGTTGTGGGCAGGGCTGGTAACTCAAGGATGCCCAGTCTTTGCTTAGAAGTTACTGTAGCCAGGGTTCTCTCAGTGACTGGACAGAAGATGCAGCTGGATGAATGACTACAAAACAAACTGGAAGAAAGGTGTCTCTATCTCTGCTGACTAGTAGCATTAAATTACCAACCGTTTCTTTAACTAGGCAAGTGTAACGGCTTCTAGGAGTAGTGGGTGGAGGAGTCAGGCGCAGAGAGCAGTTAGTTCAGAACGTGGATCTTTATTCCAAAAACAGTGAAAACGGACATGCCAAGCACAAGGGCGCACAAACAAACAGGACTAAACTAGAATCCACAAATCCACAGATCCAAAACCATGAACAGAAAACAAGCCTGCACAAAAGCCAGCGGGCCTAGTGCCCTTAAATAGCCCACAAACAAAACTAAACTCAAAACAGGTGTAACCAATCAGACTAAACTACCAGAAACAAAAAAGGGAATCGATGGCAGCTAGTAGGTCGGTGACGACGACCGCCGAGCTCTGCCCGAACAGGAAGCGGCACCATCTTCGGCGGGATTCGTGACAGCAAGGTAGTTAATTCTTATTTTCAGTGACGGCCTTGGAACAGTGGGTTAATTGCCTTGTTCAGGGGAAGAACAACATATTTTTACCTTGTCAGTTCAGGGATTCAATCTTGCAACCTTTCGGTTAGAAGTCCAACGCTCTAACCACTAGGCTACCTGCTGGTTACTAGTCCAAAGCTCTAACCACTAGGATATCTGCTGGTTACTAGTCCAACGCTCTAACCACTAGGCTACCTGCTGATTACTAGTCCAACGCTCTAACCACTAGGCTACCTGCTGCTTATTAGTCCAACGCTCTAACCACTAGCCTACCTGCTGGTTACTAGTCCAACGCTCTAACCACTAGGATACCTGCTGGTTACTAGTCCAACGCTCTAACCACTAGGGTACCTGCTGGTTACTAGTCCAACGCTCTAACCACTAGTCTACCTGCTGGTTACTCATCCAATGCTCTAACCACTAGTCTACCTGCTGGTTACTAGTCCAACGCTCTAACCACTAGGCTACCTGCTGGTTACTAGTCCAACGCTCTAACCACTAGTCTACCTGCTGGTTACTCGTCCAACGCTCTAACCACTAGTCTACCTGCTGCTTACTAGTCCAACGCTCTAACCACTAGGCTACATGCTGGTTACTAGTCCAACATTCTAACCACTAGTCTACCTGCTGCTTACTAGCCCAACGCTCTAACCACTAAGCTACCTGCTGGTTACTAGTCCAACGCTCTAACCACTAGGCTACCTGCTGGTTACTAGCCCAACGCTCTAACCACTAAGCTACCTGCTGGTTACTAGTCCAATGGTCTAACCACTAGGCTACCTGCCACCAGTTACATATGTGTATAAATTAGAGGCCTATCTAATTCAGTTCATTCAGGTAACAACTGTGGAACCTGGCATGGGGTTTATGCCGCAACACTTCTTTTTCACTCTCATAAAATTCACTGGACATAGCTGTTTGACAAATTTGATTTCAGTCTCATTTAGTTTTGATAGCAGGAATTTATTTATGTCAACATCTTGGAGAAAATAACCGTCACCAGGAAGGAAAGACTAACCTGGCAGCTTTATTGGGCAGGGTTAAACACTGGGCTAAATACTGCAGGGTCAGGACAACATAACAGTCATTGCAGGGTTAAACACTGGGCTAAATACTGCAGGGTCAGGACAACATAACAGTCATTGCAGGGTTAAACACTGGGCTAAATACTGCAGGGTCAGGACAACATAACAGTCATTGCAGGGTTAAACACTGGGCTAAATACTGCAAGATCAGGACAACATAGTGTGGTGCAAAATGGTGTGTGTGTGTGTGTGTGTGTGTGTGTGTGTGTGTGTGTGTGTGTGTGTGTGTGTGTGTGTGTGTGTGTGTGTGTGTGTGTGTGTGTGTGTGTGTGTGTGTGTGTGCATGTGTGTGTGTGTGTGACAGAGGGATTGATGAGGCAGTGTTCTCTTGTGTCAGCATACACGTGCAGGCTGGTAAGGGTGTAGGCATGCTGTGTATATGCCTTCCTATTTCATCTGTTCTCTCCTCCTCAGCCTTCCCCCAGTGGATCAGCACGATAAACGACAGCCAGTTGGACAGTGGAGATCAGCTGCACTGGGAGTGCAAGGCCACAGGGATCCCTAGACCCACCTACCGCTGGCTCCGCAATGGAGAGTTGATCACACCACAGGTACTCACACACAGGTTCTCGCAAATACACAGCATCATTTCAGCAATATACCCAGTTCTAAAATACACAGCATGATTTCAGCAATATACCCAGTTCTAGAATACACAGCATGATTTCAGCAATATAAATCAGTTCTAGAATACACATCAATCATTTCAGCAATATAACCAGTTCTAGAATACACAGCATGATTTCAGCAATATACCCAGTTCTAGAATACACAGCATCATTTCAGCAATATAACCAGTTCTAGAATACACAGCATGATTTCAGCAATATACCCAGTTCTAGAATACACAGCACGATTTCAGCAATATACCCAGTTCTAGAATGCACAGCATCATTTCAGCAATATACCCAGTTCTGGAATGCACAGCATGATTTCAGCAATATATCCAGTTCTAGAATACACAGCATGATTTCAGCAATATACCCCGTTCTAGAATACACAGCATGATTTCAGCAATATACCCAGTTCTAGAATACACAGCATAATTTCAGCAATATACCCAGTTCTAGAATACACAGCATGATTTCAGCAATATACCCAGTTCTAGAATACACAGCATGATTTCAGCAATATACCCAGTTCTAGAATACACAGCATGATTTCAGCAATATACCCAGTTCTATAATACACAGCATGATTTCAGCAATATACCCAGTTCTACAATACACAGCATCATTTCAGCAATATACCCAGTTCTACAATGCACAGCATGATTTCAGCAATATACCCAGTTCTAGAATGCACAGGATGATTTCAGCAATATATCCAGTTCTAGAATACACAGCATGATTTCAGCAATATACCCAGTTCTAGAATACACAGCATGATTTCAGCAATATACCCAGTTCTATAATACACAGCATGATTTCAGCAATATACCCAGTTCTACAATACACAGCATCATTTCAGCAATATACCCAGTTCTACAATGCACAGCATGATTTCAGCAATATACCCAGTTCTAGAATACACAGCATCATTTCAGCAATATACCCAGTTCTAGAATGCACAGCATGATTTCAGCAATATACCCAGTTCTATAATACACAGCATGATTTCAGCAATATAAATCAGTTCTAGAATACACAGCATTATTTCAGCAATATACCCAGTTCTAGAATACACAGCATGATTTCAGCAATATACCCAGTTCTAGAATACACAGCATGATTTCAGCAATATACCCAGTTCTAGAATACACAGCATGATTTCAGCAATATACCCAGTTCTAGAATAGACAGCATCATTTCAGCAATATAACCACTTCTAGAATAAACAACATCACTTCAGCAATATACCCAGTTCTAGAATACACAGCATGATTTCAGCAATATACCCAGTTCTAGAATACACAGCATGATTTCAGCAATATACCCAGTTCTAGAATACACAGCATGATTTCAGCAATATACCCAGTTCTAGAATACACAGCATGATTTCAGCAATATACCCAGTTCTAGAATACACAGCATCATTTCAGCAATATACCCAGTTCTAGAATACACAGCATGATTTCAGCAATATACCCAGTTCTAGAATACACAGCATCATTTCAGCAATATACCCAGTTCTGAAATGCACAGGATGATTTCAGCAATATATCCAGTTCTAGAATACACAGCATGATTTCAGCAATATACCCAGTTCTAGAATACACAGCATGATTTCAGCAATATACCCAGTTCTACAATACACAGCATCATTTCAGCAATATACCCAGTTCTAGAATGCACAGCATGATTTCAGCAATATACCCAGTTCTAGAATACACAGCATCATTTCAGCAATATACCCAGTTCTAGAATGCACAGCATGATTTCAGCAATATACCCAGTTCTAGAATACACAGCATGATTTCAGCAATATAAATCAGTTCTAGAATACACAGCATTATTTCAGCAATATACCCAGTTCTAGAATACACAGCATGATTTCAGCAATATACCCAGTTCTAGAATACACAGCATGATTTCAGCAATATACCCAGTTCTAGAATAGACAGCATCATTTCAGCAATATAACCACTTCTAGAATAAACAACATCACTTCAGCAATATACCCAGTTCTAGAATACACAGCATGATTTCAGCAATATACCCAGTTCTAGAATACACAGCATGATTTCAGCAATATACCCAGTTCTAGAATACACAGCATGATTTTAGCAATATACCCAGTTCTAGAATACACAGAATGATTTCAGCAATATACCCAGTTCTAGAATACACAGCATCATTTCAGCAATATACCCAGTTCTAGAATACACAGCATCATTTCAGCAATATACCCAGTTCTGGAATGCACAGCATGATTTCAGCAATATACCCAGTTCTAGAATACACAGCATGATTTCAGCAATATACCCAGTTCTAGAATACACAGCATCATTTCAGCATTATACCCAGTTCTAGAATACACAGCATAATTTCAGCAATATACCCAGTTCTAGAATACACAGCATCATTTCAGCAATATACCCAGTTCTAGAATACACAGCATAATTTCAGCAATATACCCAGTTCTAGAATGCACAGCATGATTTCAGCAATATACCCAGTTCTAGAATACACAGCATGATTTCAGCAATATACCCAGTTCTAGAATACACAGCATCATTTCAGCAATATACCCAGTTCTAGAATACACAGCATTATTTCAGCAATATACCCAGTTCTATAAAAACGGATAAATTGAGCGTGCATAACTATTCACCCCCCCCCAAAAAAAAGTCCATACTTTTTAGAGCCACCTGTAGAGGCACCTCTGTCCCAGTCTCAAATCTCTGGAAGACTGAAACAGGTTTCCCTCAAGAATTTCCCTGTATTTAGCTCCATCCATCATTACTTCAATTCTGATCAGTTTCCCAGTCCCTGCCGATGAAAAACATCCTCACAGCATGATGCTGCCACCACCATGCTTCACTGTGGGGATGGTATTCTCGGGGTGACATGATGTGTTGGGTTTGCGCCAGACATAGTGTTTTCCTTTATGGCCAAAAAGCTAAATTATAGTTTCATCTGACCAGAGTACCTTCTTCCATATGTTTGAGGATTCTCCCACATGCCTTTTGGCGAACATCAAACATGTTTGCTATTTTTGTTCTTGCCACTCTTCCGTAAAGCCCAGGTTTGTGGAGTGTACAGCTTAAAGTGGTCCTATGGACAAATACTCCAATATACACTGTGAAGCTTTGCAGCTCCTTCAGGGTTATATTTAGTCTCTTTGTTGCCTCTGATTAATGCCCTCCTTGCCTGGTCTGTGAGTTTTGGTGGGCAGCCCTCGCTTGGCATGTTTGTTGTGGTGCCATATTCTTTCAATTTTTATATAATGGGTGTAATGGTGCTCCGTGGGATTTTCTAAGTTTTGGATTTTGTTTATAACCCAACCCTGATTTGTACTTTTGTCCCTGACCTGTTTGGAGAGCTCCTTGGTCTTCATGGTGCCACTTGCTTGGTGGTGCTTCTTGCTTAGTGGTGTAGCAGACTCTGGGGCCTTTCAGAACAGGTGTATATATACTGAGATCATGTGACAGATCATGTGACACTTAGATTGCACACAGGTGAACTTTGTTTAACTAATTATGTGACATCTGAAGGTAATTGGTTGCACCAGATCTGATTTAGGGGCTTCATAGTAAAGGGGGTGAATACATATGGTGAATACATATGCAAAGGGGGTGAATACATATGGTGAATACATATGCAAAGGGGGTGAATACATATGGTGAATACATATGCAAAGGGGGTGAATACATATGGTGAATATATATGGTGAATACATATGGTGAATACATATGGTGAATATATATGGTGAATACATATGGTGAATACATATGGTGAATACATACATATGGTGAATACATATGCAAAGGGGGTGAATACATATGGTGAATACATATGCAAAGGGGGTGAATACATATGGTGAATACATATGCAAAGGGGGTGAATACATATGGTGAATACATATGCAAAGGGGGTGAATACATATAGTGAATATATATGGTGAATACATATGGTGAATATATATGGTGAATACATATGGTGAATATATATGGTGAATACATATGGTGAATACATATGGTGAATATATATGGTGAATACATATGGTGAATACATGGTGAATACATATGGTGAATACATATGGTGAATATATATGGTGAATACATATGGTGAATACATATGGTGAATACATATGGTGAATATATATGGTGAATATATATGGTGAATACATATGGTGAATATATATGCAAAGGGGGTGAATATATATGGTGAATACATATGGTGAATACATATGGTGAATATATATGCAAAGGGGGTGAATATATATGGTGAATACATATGGTGAATATATATGGTGAATATATATGGTGAATACATATGGTGAATATATATGCAAAGGGGGTGAATATATATGGTGAATACATATGGTGAATACATATGGTGAATATATATGGTGAATACATATGGTGAATATATATGGTGAATACATATGGTGAATACATATGGTGAATACATATGGTGAATATATATGGTGAATACATATGGTGAATACATATGGTGAATACATATGGTGAATACATATGGTGAATATATATGGTGAATACATATGGTGAATACATATGGTGAATACATATGGTGAATACATATGGTGAATACATATGGTGAATATATATGGTGAATATATATGGTGAATATATATGGTGAATACATATGGTGAATACATATGGTGAATACATATGGTGAATACATATGGTGAATACATATGGTGAATATATATGGTGAATATATATGGTGAATACATATGGTGAATACATATGGTGAATACATATGGTGAATATATATGGTGAATACATATGGTGAATACATATGGTGAATACATATGGTGAATACATATGGTGAATACATATGGTGAATACATATGGTGAATATATATGGTGAATACATATGGTGAATACATATGGTGAATACATATGGTGAATACATATGGTGAATATATATGGTGAATACATATGGTGAATACATATGGTGAATACATATGGTGAATATATATGGTGAATACATATGGTGAATATATATGGTGAATACATATGGTGAATACATATGGTGAATACATATGGTGAATACATATGGTGAATATATATGGTGAATACATATGGTGAATACATATGGTGAATATATATGGTGAATACATATGGTGAATACATATGGTGAATACATATGGTGAATATATATGGTGAATATATATGGTGAATACATATGGTGAATACATATGGTGAATACATATGGTGAATATATATGGTGAATACATATGGTGAATACATATGGTGAATACATATGGTGAATATATATGGTGAATATATATGGTGAATATATATGCATGTACCACTTTTCTGTTTTATTTTTTTGTATTTTTTGAAACAAGTCATTTTTTTCATTTCACTTCACCAGTTTGGACTATTCTGTGTCCATTACATGAAATCCAAATAAAAATCTATTTAAATTACATGTTGTAATGCAACAAAATAGGAAAAATGCCAAGGGGGGTGTAAATAGATACAGTAACAACGCACAACGCCTCTCCCCTATTGGACCTAGATAGTTGGTGTGTTTGTACTGATATGTAGACTGTGTACATTTTAATAAAATGTATGTAGTTCTGTCCTCGAGCTGTTCTTGTCTATTAATGTTAGTAGTGCCATATAGAGGGAATGGGGTGTCCCCTGGAACTCAGCCAATGTGATATGCCCTTGATAAGAGGAGTATGTTGTGTTTCAGAGCAGGGTGGAGATGGTGAATGGAGTATGTTGTGATTCAGAGCAGGGTGGAGATGGTGAATGGAGTATGTTGTGTTTCAGAGCAGGGTGGAGATGGTGAATGGAGTATGTTGTGTTTCAGAGCAGGGTGGAGATGGTGAATGGAGTATGTTGTGTTTCAGAGCAGGGTGGAGATGGTGAATAGAGTATGTTGTGTTTCAGAGCAGGGTGGAGATGGTGAATGGAGTATGTTGTGTTTCAGAGCAGGGTGGAGATGGTGAATGGAGTATGTTGTGTTTCAGAGCAGGGTGGAGATGGTGAATGGAGTATGTTGTGTTTCAGAGCAGGGTGGAGATGGTGAATGGAGTATGTTGTGTTTCAGAGCAGGGTGGAGATGGTGAATGGAGAGCTCATTATCCAGAAGGTCCAACAGGCTGACTCTGGGATGTACCAGTGTGTCGCTGAGAACAAATACGGAGCCATCTACTGCAGCGCAGAACTCACGATCTTAGGTATGCTGTTGTTTTTCTCCTGTTGTTGTTGTTGTTGTTATATTCCTTGTAACACTATGTGTGCCTTTAGTTATTGGTACTAAATGGAAATTAATACAAGAAAATAATAATGTGAACTGGGAACAGCCCCACAGCAAACCAGGGTTGGAGTCTATTCCATTTGAATTCAGTCAATTCAGGAAATAAACAGAAATGCAAATGTTCCTCTTTGCTTGGAATTGGAATTTCAGTTTGCTTCCTGAACCAACCACAGCTGCGTACCCACCAGCTATCTCTGGTTTGTTGCTATTTGTTATTTTGTTAAAGGCAAGGTCTGTTCTGGTGTGTTTGTCATTATGTTAAAGGGAAGGTCTGTTCTGGTGTGTTTGTCATTATGTTAAAGGGAAGGTCTGTTCTGGTGTGTTTGTCATTATGTTAAAGGGAAGGTCTGTTCTGGTGTGTTTGTCATTATGTTAAAGGGAAGGTCTGTTCTGGTGTGTTTGTCATTATGTTAAAGGGAAGGTCTGTTCTGGTGTGTTTGTCATTATGTTAAAGGGAAGGTCTGTTCTGGTGTGTTTGTCATTATGTTAAAGGGAAGGTCTGTTCTGGTGTGTTTGTCATTATGTTAAAGGGAAGGTCTGTTCTGGTGTGTTTGTCATTATGTTAAAGGGAAGGTCTGTTCTGGTGTGTTTGTCATTATGTTAAAGGGAAGGTCTGTTCTGGTGTGTTTGTCATTATGTTAAAGGGAAGGTCTGTTCTGGTGTGTTTGTCATTATGTTAAAGGCAAGGTCTGTTCTGGTGTGTTTGTCATTATGTTAAAGGGAAGGTCTGTTCTGGTGTGTTTGTCATTATGTTAAAGGGAAGGTCTGTTCTGGTGTGTTTGTCATTATGTTAAAGGGAAGGTCTGTTCTGGTGTGTTTGTCATTATGTTAAAGGGAAGGTCTGTTCTGGTGTGTTTGTCATTATGTTAAAGGGAAGGTCTGTTCTGGTGTGTTTGTCATTATGTTAAAGGGAAGGTCTGTTCTGGTGTGTTTGTCATTATGTTAAAGGGAAGGTCTGTTCTGGTGTGTTTGTCATTATGTTAAAGGGAAGGTCTGTTCTGGTGTGTTTGTCATTATGTTAAAGGGAAGGTTTATTTGTATTTAACCTGTATTCATAAAGGTTTTTCTAATTAAGATAAAATCTCTTTAAAGGTCCATTTAAAATGGTCTGTTTATCCACAAAGGTTCATTTAAAATGGCCTGTTTTTCCACAAAGGTTCATTTAAAATGGCCTGTTCATACACAAAGGTAAGCCTAGTCTTTTCTTTGACTCTATAAACAGTGAAACTGGCATAGCAACATGAAATAGGCCACAGCCTGATAAGGGAGAAAGATAGCAACTTGAGAATAGAACTAAATGTTGAGAAGGCTAATTGGCAATCAATGGAGCCTGATTGAACCTAAACAGTTGTTCCCATGAATAGAAGAAAGACAGAGGATGTGTCCCAAATTGTACCCTATTCCTTATATAGTGCACTGTGTCCATAAGGCTCCGGTCAAAAAAAGTGCACTATTTAGGGAAAAGAGTTCCATTTGGGATGCATGCAGAGCCTTGTGGTTATATGCAATGAGATGTCTGTATGAATCAGACTGAAGGTTGGCAGCCCAGAGTAGTTTATTTTGTCTCTATTTCAGAGGAGGAATGGATAACAGTGACTTAGAGGGTTAGATGCTCAAGGGGAAAGATGACAGGAGGAGAAAGGAGAAAGATGTGGGTGATTTATCCTGAACGACCACAACACTAGTGAACAATATTTTGTGTTTTGTACAAAAAAGAATTGTCTGCCATGCAGTATTCACTGGTAGGCTTCTATTAAAGCAGTTTGTCTGTCCTGCAGTATTTTTTTTATTTAATTTTTTATTTCACCTTTATTTAACCAGGTAGGCTAGTTGAGAACACCTTTATTTAACCAGGTAGGCTAGTTGAGAACACCTTTATTTAACCAGGTAGGCTAGTTGAGAACAAGTTCTCATTTGCAACTGCGACCTGGCCAAGATAAAGCATAGCAGTGTGAACAGACAACACAGAGTTACACATGGAGTAAACAATTAATAAGTCAATAACACAGTAGAAAAAAAAGGGGAGTCAATATACAGTGTGTGCAAAAGGCATGAGGAGGTAGGCAAATAATTACAATTTTGCAGATTAACACTGGAGTGATAAATGATCAGATGGTCATGTACAGGTAGAGATATTGGTGTGCAAAAGAGCAGAAAAGTAAATAAATGAAAACAGTATGGGGATGAGGTAGGTCAAATTGGGTGGGCTATTTACCAATAGACTATGTACAGCTGCAGCGATCGGTTAGCTGCTCAGATAGCAGATGTTTGAAGTTGGTGAGTGAGATAAAAGTCTCCAACTTCAGCGATTTTTGCAATTCGTTCCAGTCACAGGCAGCAGAGAACTGGAACGAAAGGCGGCCAAATGAGGTGTTGGCTTTAGGGATGATCAGTGGTAGGCTTCTATTAAAGCTGTTTGTCTGTCCTGCAGTATTCACTGGTAGGCTTGCGCCCGATACGATAGGTGTGGAGTGAAATGCTTACTTTACAAGCCCTTAACCAACAATCCAGTTTAAATTTTAAAAAATAGATCAGTAAAAAATAACAAATACAAAAAACAAATAGTGAGAGCAGCAGTATAATAACAGTAGTGAGGCTATATACAGGGTGTTACGGTACAGAGTCAATGTGGAGGCTATATACAGGGTGTTACGGTACAGAGTCAATGTGGAGGCTATATACAGGGTGTTACGGTACAGAGTCAATGTGGAGGCTATATACAGGGGGTACCGGTACAGAGTCAACGTGGAGGCTATATACAGGGGGTTCTGGTACAGAGTCAATGTGGAGGCTATATACAGGGTGTTACGGTACAGAGTCAATGTGGAGGCTATATACAGGGGGTTCTGGTACAGAGTCAATGTGGAGGCTATATACAGGGTGTTACGGTACAGAGTCAATGTGGAGGCTATATACAGGGTGTTACGGTACAGAGTCAATGTGGAGGCTATATACAGGGGGTTCTGGTACAGAGTCAATGTGGAGGCTATATACAGGGTGTTACGGTACAGAGTCAATGTGGAGGCTATATACAGGGGGTACAGGTACAGAGTCAATGTGGAGGCTATATACAGGGGGTTCTGGTACAGAGTCAACGTGGAGGCTATATAAGGGGGTTCTGGTACAGAGTCAACGTGGAGGCTATATACAGGGGCTCCCGGTGCAGAGTCAATGTGGAGGCTATATACAGGGTATTACGGTACAGAGTCAATGTGGAGGCTATATACAGGGGGTACCGGTACAGAGTCAATGTGGAGGCTATATACAGGGGGTACCGGTACAGAGTCAATGTGGAGGCTATATACAGGGGGTTCTGGTACAGAGTCAACGTGGAGGCTATATACAGGGGGTACCGATACAGAGTCAACGTGGAGGCTATATACAGGGGGTACCGGTACAGAGTTGGAGTCATTAAAACTCGTTTTTCAACCACTCCACACATTTCTTGTTACCAAACTATAGTTTTGTCAAGTCGGTTAGGATGTCTACCTTGTGCATGACACAAGTCATTTTTTATCAATTTGTTTACAGACAAATTATTTCAGCCTCCACGTTGACTCTGTACCCATACCCCCTGTATATACAGTTGAAGTCGGAAGTTCATATACACCTTAGCCAAATACATTTAAACTCAGTTTTTCACAAATTCCTGACATTTAATCCTAGTAAAAATCCCCTGTCTTAGGTCAGTTAGGATCACCACTTTATTTAAAGAATGTGAAATGTCAGAATAATCGTAGAGATAATAATTTATTTAAGCTTTTATTTCTTTCATCACATTCCCAGTGGGTCAGAAGTTTACATACACTCAATCAGTATTTGGTAGCATTGCCTTCAAATTATTTAACTTGGGTCAAACGTTTCAGGTAGCCTTCCACAAGCTTCCCACAATAAGTTGGGTGAATTTTGGCCCATTCCTCCTGACAGAGCTGGTGTAACTGAGTCAGGTTTTTAGGCCTCCTTGCTCGCACACACTTTTTCAGTTCTGCCCACAAGTTTTCTATAGGATTGAGGTCAGGGCTTTATGATGGCCACTCCAATACCTTGACTTTGTTGTCCTTAAGCCATTTTGCCACAACTTTGGAAGTATGCTTGGGGTCATTGTCCATTTGGAAGACCCATTTGCGACCAAACTTTAACTTCCTGACTGATGTCTTGAGATGCTGCTTCAATACCTTTTTTTTAAGGTATGTGTGACCAACAGATGCATATCTGTATTCCCAGTCATTTGAAATCCAAAGATAAGGGCCTAATGAATTGATTTCAATTTACTGATTTCCTTATATGAACTTATATGAACAATCTTTGAAATTGTTGCTTCTTGCGTTTCTATTTATGTTCAGTGTAGTTCTTTGGAGATTCTGCTCGTCAGTTGTGACAGTGTCTCTGGTGAATTCAAAGGCCTGAGAGAAATGATAAATGTCTACCTCTCCATGATACTACATGTCTCTCTCTCTGTCCACTTCTCTCTGTTGATACACTCATTTTCTCCCTGTCAGCTTCAATATGGGACCATACGTGTTCTTCTCCCCTCTCATCTCCTCTCCTCTCCAGCATACCCCACCCTCCCTCACTCCAACTCTCTCTACCTTCTCCCCACTCTCTCTTGGCTGATAGGAAGATGCCTACCCACCATCCCTCCCTCCTCCCCCTCTATCCTCCCTCCCTACTACCCTCTCCTCCCTCCCTAGTCCCCCTCTACTCCCCCTCTTCCTCCCTCCATCTCTTTCCTCCCTCCCTCTCTCTCTCTTGACTGAGATCGAGATTCCTACCCCTCCCTCACAGCAAGTGCTGTGTTTTCTCCCTGGTGGTTTCCATGGCCTAGGGGATCTGTGCCATCCCTGCCACAGTCAGACTGGTCTCTGTCAATGCTAGGAGAAGAGAGAGGGAACAGAGGGATGGAGGGATGGAGTGGGTGGTAGATGGTGCAGGGGCTTGCTGGAAGAGAGGGGAAACAGGGGGGGACAGACTGAGGGATGGAGAGGGGGGTGGAGGGAGGGAGGGATGGAGAGAGGGATGCTGGGAGGGATGGAGAGGGGGATGGATGGCATGAAGGATAGAAGGGGTAGGGGCTGGCCAACAGTCAGGAACCAGCGCTAGCTGACTAGGAGATGTCCTCATCTCTGTCACCTCCAAAGCATCAGTCAGTTTTTAAATAACCGGTGGTGACAAAGCCTCCCAGCTTATAGACCCTGGACCCCAGAGCCCTGCTCACTGCATTAGTGTCAGAGAACTTTACTTTGAAGCAATGTCTCCTATTTACACAGTTCTCAAGTTGGTGACCTTGTAGCATGCACAACTACTGATGCCTATCGTCTGTGCTCAGATGATCCTGATGTTGTTTCACATTGTATACGTTAGCTTTGTGACACAGTTTGGAATTGTTTGTAATTATTTTGGTACTAAACTGAGAGAAAAATACCAATATATTTTCAGTATCAGAAATGTTTTAGCTTTTCATTGTATTTATCTAAATGTCTATTGTTTGGGGAACTATCTCGACATCCACTATCCAACAGACGTGACAGCAGTAAACTGTAAATGCTATGTACTAATTGTTTTGACAGAAGATTTTACAGCACGTTGAAAAATTAGAGACCAAATAACAACCCGTCTGTCATCTGCGTGACCTTCCACATGTTCCCTCGCTTATGGCACACATTGCACGCAAAGATGGCATCCTATCTCCTATTTAGTGCCTAAAGTAGTGCCTGATAAAGGGAATATGGTCTCCTATATAGTGGCTAAAGTAGTGCCCTATGAAGGGAATATGGTTTCCTATTTAGTGCCTAAAGTAGTGCCCTATGAAGGGAATAGGGTTTCCTATTTAGTGCCTAAAGTAGTGCCCTATGAAGGGAATAGGGTTTCCTATATAGTGCCACAAGTAGTGCCCTATGAAGGGTATAGGGTTTCCTATTTAGTGCCTAAAGTATTGCCCTATGAAGGGAATAGGGTTTCCTATTTAGTGCCTAAAGTAGTGCCCTATGAAGGGAATAGGGTTTCCTATTTAGTGCCTAAAGTAGTGCCCTATGAAGGGAATAGGGTTTCCTATATAGTGCCACAAGTAGTGCCCTATGAAGGGAATAGGGTTTCCTATATAGTGTATATAGTGCCACAAGTAGTGCCCTATGAAGGGTATAGGGTTTCCTATATGGTGCCACAAGTAGTGCCTGATAAAGGGAATAGGGTGCTATTTGAGACACAGCTCCAAATGTCAACTCAATTAAGTCCATGATTTGATCAGTTGGCTTGGAAAACATTTGAGCCATCTGATTTGTCAGAAGGATTCCCTGGGGAAACAGCAGCAGTAATTAACTGTACATGTTGAAGATGAGGGAGGGTTGAATCATTTTGATCATTTAGCCTGGATTTGTTTTATCTCTGGTAGAACACTTTAGTTTATTTATGGACTGGATAATTATGACTGCATATTTCTCAGAGAACATGTACTGTAAAAATATCCATACTGTATTATCCATATTGTATTATCCATATTGTATTATGCATATTGTATTATCCATACTGTATTACGTAGACTGTATTATCCATACTGTATTACGTAGACTGTATTATCCATACTGTATCATCCAGACTGTATTATCCATACTGTATTATGTAGACTGTATTATCCATATTGTATTATCCAGACTGTATTATCCATACTGTATTATCCAGACTGTATTATCCAGACTGTATTATCCATACTGTATTATGTGTATTATGCAGACTGTATTATCCATACTGTATTATGCAGACTGTATTATCCATACTGTATTATCCATACTGTATTATGCAGACTGTATTATGTGTATTATGCAGACTGTATTATCCATACTGTATTATCCATACTGTATTATCCATACTGTATTATCCATACTGTATTATGCAGACTGTATTATCCATATTGTATTATCCATACTGTATTATCCAGACTGTATTATCCATACTGTATTATCCATACTGTATTATCCATACTGTATTATCCATACTGTATTATGCAGACTGTATTATCCATACTGTATTATCCATACTGTATTATCCATACTGTATTATCCATACTGTATTATGTGTATTATGCAGACTGTATTATCCATACTGTATTATCCAGACTGTATTATCCATACTGTATTATCCATACTGTATTATCCAGACTGTATTATCCATACTGTATTATCCAGACTGTATTATCCATACTGTATTATGTGTATTATGCAGACTGTATTATCCATATTGTATTATGCAGACTGTATTATCCAGACTGTAGAAAGTGATGCTTAACATGTTATATTTTTCTTGATGTAGCTCTTTTTTTAATGTGTTTTATTTCACCTTTA
Source organism: Oncorhynchus kisutch (assembly GCF_002021735.2). Taxonomy (NCBI): domain Eukaryota; kingdom Metazoa; phylum Chordata; class Actinopteri; order Salmoniformes; family Salmonidae; genus Oncorhynchus; species Oncorhynchus kisutch. Next base: position 639,208 of record NC_034191.2, read on the forward strand.
TTTAACCAGATAGGCCAGATCACCTTTATTTAACCAGGTAGACCAGGTCACCTTTATTTAACCAGGTAGGCCAGATCACCTTTATTTAACCAGGTAGGCCAGTTGAGAACAAGTTCTCATTTACAAATCCGACCTGGCCAAGATAAAGCAAAGCAGTTCGACACATACAACACCACAGAGTTACACATGGAGTAAAACAAACATACAGTCAATAATACAATAGGAAAAAGGACATATACAGTGTGTGCAAATGAAGTAAGATAAGGGAGGTAAGGCAGTAAAATAGGGCATAGTGGCGAGGTAATTACGATATAGCAATTAAACACTGGAGTGGTAGATGTGCAGAAGACGAATGTGCAAGTAGAGATACTGGGGTGCAAAGGAGCAAAAAAAATAAAAAATTACAGTATAGGGATGAGGTAGTTGGATGGGCGATCTACTGATGGGCTATGTACAGGTGCAATGATCTGTGAGCTGCTCTGACAGCTGGTGCTTGAACTTAGTGAGGGAGATGAGTCTCCAGCTTCAGCTATTTTTGCAGTTCGTTCCAGACATTGGCAGCATAGAACTGGAAGGAAAGGCGGCCAATTCCCCCTTTGGCCGCCTTTCCTTCCAGTTCAGATTGTCTAGCCTGGCTGATTTGTAGGGGTCCATATTTTGCAGCTCTTTCAGAACATCAGCTATCTGGTTTTGGGTGAAGGAGAAATTGGGGAGGTTTGGGTGAGTTGCTGTGGGGGGTGCCGAGCAGTTGACCTTGGTAGGGGTAGCCAGGTGGAAAGCATGGCCAGCCATAGAAAAATGCTTTTTGACATTCTCAATTTTCGTGGATTTATCGGTGGTGAAAGTGTTTCCTAGCCTCAGTGGAATAGGCAGCTTGGAGGAGGTGCTCTTATTCTCCATGGACTTTACAGTTTCCCAGAACTGTTTTGAGTGTGTGCTACAGGATGCAAATTTCTGCTTGAAAAAGCTAGCCTTTCCTAACTGCTTGTGTATATTGTTTCCTAACTTCCCTGAAAAGTTGCATATCACAGGGGCTATTTGATGCTAATGCAGAACGCCACAGGATGTTTTTGTGCTGGTCAAGGGCAGACAGGTCTGCAGTGAACCAAGGGTTATATCTGTTCCTGGTTCTAAATTGTCTTGAGGTAGCTCTTGTTGTAGCTCTTGTTGTAGCTCTTGATAATTGTTAAATGGACCAAAACAATTATTATGATATTTATTTGCAAGGTAAAATATTCAATTGCCATCATGTTGAACGGCTCTGCGTCTCTTTTGACTTGATAGTATTATGCCCACTTTGGCCTGTTCCACAGCATCGCCCCCAGTCTTCAGCCTTAAACCTGTCCGTCTGATCGCCACGTTGGGGAAGGACGTGTTGTTGGAGTGTAAACCCCGAGCATCTCCCAAGCCTAGAGTAACATGGAGGAGAGGAGACAGACGCATTCATCCCAGCAGAAGGTATGGATGGAATTTGAAAAGAAGCAACAAGGTATATGGGTAGTTTCCCAGACAACAATATAGCTTAGTCCTGGTCTAAAACATTATTTCCGATGGAGATTATATATTGAGCTTGCTTTTTAGTACAGAACTAGGCTTAATCTGTTTGTGGGAAACCAACCCCTAAAATTATTTTATTTTCCAACACAAAGATTAAATGGAAATGTCACTTTTGTTTTATCCCAACCCTCTAAAATGCACACAGAGGTTGGAGGTTGGAGCAGAGAGGTTGGAGCAGAGAGGTTGGAGGTTGGAGCAGAGAGGTTGGAGCGGAGAGGTTGGAGGTTGGAGCAGAGAGGTTGGAGGTTGTAGCAGAGAGGTTGGAGGTTGTAGCAGAGAGGTTGGAGGTTGTAGCAGAGAGGTTGGAGGTTGGAGCAGAGAGGTTGGAGGTTGGAGCAGAGAGGTTGGAGGTTGGAGCAGAGAGGTTGGAGGTTGGAGAAGAGAGGTTGGAGAAGAGGTTGGGGCAGAGAGGTTGTAGGTTGGAGCAGAGAGGTTGGAGCAGAGAGGTTGGAGCAGAGAGGTTGGAGCAGAGAGGTTGCAGCAGAGAGGTTGGAGCAGAGAGGTTGGAGCAGAGAGGTTGGAGCAGAGAGGTTGGAGCAGAGAGGTTGCAGCAGAGAGGTGAGGGGCAGAGACGTTGGAGCAGAGGTTGGAGCAGAGGTTGGAGCAGAGAGGTTGGAGCAGAGAGGTTGGAGCAGAGAGGTTGGAGCAGAGAGGTTGGAGCAGAGAGGTCGCAGCAGAGAGGTTGAAGTAGAGAGGTTGGAACAGAGGGGTGTAGTATGTTATGTAGTTTACCCCTTCATATTCAGACACTCCAGCCGTTGTCCCTGTTCATTAGTCCTAACATTTCACTGTTCGTTAGTCCTAACATATTACTGTTCATTAGTCCTAACATATTACTGTTCATTAGTCCTAAAGTGTCACTGTTCATTAGTCCTAACATGTCACTGTACATTAGTCCTAACATGTCACTTTCCATTAGTCCTAAAGTGTCACTGTTCATTAGTCCTAAGATGTCACTGTACATTAGTCCTAACATGTCACTGTACATTAGTCCTAACATGTCACTGTACATTAGTACTAACATGTCACTGTTCATTAGTCCTAACATGTCACTGTTCATTAGCCCTAACATGCCACATTACATTAGTCCTAACATGTCACTGTTCATTAGTCCTAACATGTCACTGTTCATTAGTCCTAACGTGTCACTGTTCATTAGTCCTAACATGTCACATTACATTAGTCCTAACATGTCACTGTTCATTAGTCCTAACATGTCACTGTACATTAGTCCTAGCATGTCACTGTTCATTAGTCCTAACATGTCACTGTTCATTAGTCCTAACATGTCACATTACATTAGTCCTAACATGTCACTTTTCATTAGTCCTAACATGTCACTGTTCATTAGTCCTAACATGTCACTGTTCATTAGTCCTAACATGTCACTGTTAATTAGTCCTAACATGTCACTGTTAATTAGTCCTAACATGTCACATTACATTAGTCCTAACATGTCACTGTTCATTAGTCCTAACATGTCACTGTTCATTAGTCCTAACATGTCACTGTACAGTAGTCCTATCATGTCACTGTTCATTAGTCCTAACATGTCACTGTTCATTAGCCCTAACATGCCACATTACATTAGTCCTAACATGTCACTGTTCATTAGTCCTAACATGTCACTGTTCATTAGTCCTAACGTGTCACTGTTCATTAGTCCTAACATGTCACATTACATTAGTCCTAACATGTCACTGTTCATTAGTCCTAACATGTCACTGTACATTAGTCCTAGCATGTCACTGTTCATTAGTCCTAACATGTCACTGTTCATTAGTCCTAACATGTCACATTACATTAGTCCTAACATGTCACTTTTCATTAGTCCTAACATGTCACTGTTCATTAGTCCTAACATGTCACTGTTCATTAGTCCTAACATGTCACTGTTAATTAGTCCTAACATGTCACTGTTAATTAGTCCTAACATGTCACATTACATTAGTCCTAACATGTCACTGTTCATTAGTCCTAACATGTCACTGTTCATTAGTCCTAACATGTCACTGTACAGTAGTCCTATCATGTCACTGTTCATTAGTCCTAACATGTCACTGTTCATTAGTCCTAACATGTCACATCACATTAGTCCTAACATGTCACTGTTCATTAGTCCTAACATGTCAATTTACATTATTCCTAACATGTCACTGTTCATTAGTCCTAACATGTCACTGTTCATTAGTCCTAACATGTCACTGTTAATTAGTCCTAACATGTCACTGTTCATTAGCCCTAACATGTCACATTACATTAGTCCTAACATGTCACATTACATTAGTCCTAACATGTCACTGTTCATTAGTCCTAACATGTCACTGTTCATTAGTCCTAACATGTCACTGTTCATTAGTCCTAACATGTCACTGTACATTAGTCCTAACATGTCAATGTTCATTAGTCCTAACAAATCACTGTACATTAGTCCTAACATGTCACTGTACATTAGTCCTAACATGTCACTGTTCATTAGTCCTAACGTGTCACTGTTCATTAGTCCTAACATGTCACTGTTCATTAGTCCTAACATGTCACATTACATTAGTCCTAACATGTCACTGTTCATTAGTCCTAACATGTCACTGTTCATTAGTCCTAACATGTCACATTACATTAGTCCTAACATGTCACTTTTCATTAGTCCTAACATGTCACTGTTCATTAGTCCTAACATGTCACTGTTCATTAGTCCTAACATGTCACTGTTCATTAGTCCTAACATGTCACATTACATTAGTCCTAACATGTCACTGTTCATTAGTCCTAACATGTCACTGTTCATTAGTCCTAACATGTCACTGTACAGTAGTCCTATCATGTCACTGTTCATTAGTCCTAACATGTCACTGTTCATTAGTCCTAACATGTCACATCACATTAGTCCTAACATGTCACTGTTCATTAGTCCTAACATGTCACTGTTAATTAGTCCTAACATGTCACTGTTCATTAGCCCTAACATGTCACATTACATTAGTCCTAACATGTCACATTACATTAGTCCTAACATGTCACTGTTCATTAGTCCTAACATGTCACTGTTCATTAGTCCTACCATGTCACTGTTCATTAGTCCTAACATGTCACTGTACATTAGTCCTAACATGTCACTGTTCATTAGTCCTAACATGTCACTGTTCATTAGTCCTAACATGTCACTGTACATTAGTCCTAACATGTCAGTGTTCATTAGTCCTAACATGTCACTGTTCATTAGTCCTAACATGTCACTGTTCATTAGTCCTAACATGTCACATTACATTAGTCCTAACATGTCACTTTTCATTAGTCCTAACATGTCACTGTTCATTAGTCCTAACATGTCACTGTTCATTAGTCCTAACATGTCACATTACATTAGTCCTAACATGTCACTTTTCATTAGTCCTAACATGTCACTGTTCATTAGTGCTTACATGTCACTGTTCATTAGTCCTAACATGTCACTGTTCATTAGTCCTAACATGTCACTGTTCATTAGTCCTAACATGTCACTGTTCATTAGTCCTAACATGTCACTGTACATTAGTCCTAACATGTCACTGTTCATTAGTCCTAACATGCCACAGTTCATTAGTCTTAACATGTCATATTACATTAGTCCTAACATGTCACTGTTCATTAGTCCTAACATGTCACTGTTCATTAGTCCTAACATGTCACTGTACAGTAATCCTATCATGTCACTTTTCATTAGTCCTAGCATGTCACTGTGCATTAGTCCTAACATGTCACTGTTCATTAGTCCTAACATGTCACTGTTCATTAGTCCTAACATGTCACTGTTCATTAGTCCTAACATGTCACATTACATTAGTCCTAACATGTCACTGTTCATTAGTCCTAACATGTCACTGTACATTAGTCCTAACATGTCACTGTTCATTAGTCCTAACATGTCACTGTTCATTAGTCCTAACATGTCACTGTACATTAGTACTAACATGTCACTGTTCATTAGTCCTAACATGTCACTGTTCATTAGCCCTAACATGCCACATTACATTAGTCCTAACATGTCACTGTTCATTAGTCCTAACATGTCACTGTACATTAGTCCTAACACGTCACTGTTCATTAGTCCTAACATGTCACATTACATTAGTCCTAACATGTCACTGTTCATTAGTCCTAACATGTCACATTACATTAGTCCTAACATGTCACTGTTCATTAGTCCTAACATGTCAATTTACATTAGTCCTAACATGTCACTGTTCATTATCCCTAACATGCCACATTACATTAGTCCTAACATGTCACTGCACATTAGTCCTAACATGTCACTGTTCATTAGTCCTAACATGTCAATGTTCATTAGTCCTAACATGTCACTGTTCATTAGTCCTAACATATCACTGTTCATTAGTCCTAACATGTCACTGCACATTAGTCCTAACATGTCACTGTTCATTAGCCCTAACATGTCACTGTTCATTAGTCCTAACATGTCACTGTACATTAGTCCTAACATGTCACTGTTAATTAGTCCTAACATGTCACTGTTCATTAGTCCTAACATGTCACATTACATTAGTCCTGACATGTCACTGTTCATTAGTCCTAACATGTCACTGTTCATTAGTCCTAACATGTCACTGTACAGTAGTCCTATCATGTCACTTTTCATTAGTCCTAACATGTCACTGTGCATTAGTCCTAACATGTCACATTACATTAGTCCTAACATGTCAGTGTTCATTAGTCCTAACATGTCACTGTTCATTAGTCCTAACATGTCACTGTACATTAGTCCTAACATGTCAGTGTTCATTAGTCCTAACATGTCACTGTTCATTAGTCCTAACATGTCACTGTTCATTAGTCCTAACATGTCACATTACATTAGTCCTAACATGTCACTTTTCATTAGTCCTAACATGTCACTGTTCATTAGTCCTAACATGTCACTGTTCATTAGTCCTAACATGTCACATTACATTAGTCCTAACATGTCACTTTTCATTAGTCCTAACATGTCACTGTTCATTAGTGCTTACATGTCACTGTTCATTAGTCCTAACATGTCACTGTTCATTAGTCCTAACATGTCACTGTTCATTAGTCCTAACATGTCACTGTTCATTAGTCCTAACATGTCACTGTACATTAGTCCTAACATGTCACTGTTCATTAGTCCTAACATGCCACAGTTCATTAGTCTTAACATGTCATATTACATTAGTCCTAACATGTCACTGTTCATTAGTCCTAACATGTCACTGTTCATTAGTCCTAACATGTCACTGTACAGTAATCCTATCATGTCACTTTTCATTAGTCCTAGCATGTCACTGTGCATTAGTCCTAACATGTCACTGTTCATTAGTCCTAACATGTCACTGTTCATTAGTCCTAACATGTCACTGTTCATTAGTCCTAACATGTCACATTACATTAGTCCTAACATGTCACTGTTCATTAGTCCTAACATGTCACTGTACATTAGTCCTAACATGTCACTGTTCATTAGTCCTAACATGTCACTGTTCATTAGTCCTAACATGTCACTGTACATTTGTACTAACATGTCACTGTTCATTAGTCCTAACATGTCACTGTTCATTAGCCCTAACATGCCACATTACATTAGTCCTAACATGTCACTGTTCATTAGTCCTAACATGTCACTGTACATTAGTCCTAACACGTCACTGTTCATTAGTCCTAACATGTCACATTACATTAGTCCTAACATGTCACTGTTCATTAGTCCTAACATGTCACATTACATTAGTCCTAACATGTCACTGTTCATTAGTCCTAACATGTCAATTTACATTAGTCCTAACATGTCACTGTTCATTATCCCTAACATGCCACATTACATTAGTCCTAACATGTCACTGCACATTAGTCCTAACATGTCACTGTTCATTAGTCCTAACATGTCAATGTTCATTAGTCCTAACATGTCACTGTTCATTAGTCCTAACATATCACTGTTCATTAGTCCTAACATGTCACTGCACATTAGTCCTAACATGTCACTGTTCATTAGCCCTAACATGTCACTGTTCATTAGTCCTAACATGTCACTGTACATTAGTCCTAACATGTCACTGTTAATTAGTCCTAACATGTCACTGTTCATTAGTCCTAACATGTCACATTACATTAGTCCTGACATGTCACTGTTCATTAGTCCTAACATGTCACTGTTCATTAGTCCTAACATGTCACTGTACAGTAGTCCTATCATGTCACTTTTCATTAGTCCTAACATGTCACTGTGCATTAGTCCTAACATGTCACATTACATTAGTCCTAACATGTCACTGTACATTAGTCCTAACATGTCAATGTTCATTAGTCCTAACATGTCACTGTTCATTAGTCCTAACATGTCACTGTTCATTAGTCCTAACATGTCACTGCACATTAGTCCTAACATGTCACTGTTCATTAGTCCTAAAGTGTCAATTTACATTACTCCTAACATGTCACTGTACATTAGTCCTAACATGTCACTGTTAATTAGTCCTAACATGTCACTGTTCATTAGTCCTAACATGTCACATTACATTAGTCCTAACATGTCACTGTTCATTAGTCCTAACATGTCACTGTTCATTAGTGCTAACATGTCACTGTTAATTAGTCCTAACATGTCACTGTACAGTAGTCCTATCATGTCACTTTTCATTAGTCCTAACATGTCACTGTGCATTAGTCCTAACATGTCACATTACATTAGTCCTAACATGTCACTGTTCATTAGTCCTAACATGTCACTGTACATTAGTCCTAACATGTCACTGTTCATTAGTCCTAACATGTCACATTATATTAGTCCTAACATGTCACTGTACATTAGTCCTAACATGTCACTGTTCATTAGTCCTAACATGTCACTGTTCATTAGTCCTAACATGTCACTGTTCATTAGCCCTAACATGTCACATTACAGTTGTCCTAACATGTCACTGTTCATTAGTCTAACATGTCACAGTTCATTAGTCCTAAAATGTCACTGTACATTAGTCCTAACATGTAACTGTTCATTAGTCCTGACATGTCACTGTACATTAGTCCTAACATGTCACTGTTCATTAGTCCTAACATGACACATTACATTAGTCCTAACATGTCACTTTTCATTAGTCCTAACATGTCACTGTTCATTAGTCCTAACATGTCACTGTACATTAGCCCTAACATGTCAGTGTTCATTAGTCATAACATGTCACATTACATTAGTCCTAACATGTCACTGTTCATTAGTCCTAACATGTCACTGTACATTAGTCCTAACATGTCACTGTTCATTATTCCTAACATGTCACTGTACATTAGTCCTAACATGTCAGTGTTCATTAGTCCTAACATGTCAGTGTTCATTAGTCCTAACATGTCAGTGTTCATTAGTCCTAACATGTCACTGTTCATTAGTCCTAACATGTCACTGTTCATTAGTCCTAACATGTCACATTACATTAGTCCTAACATGTCACATTACATTAGTCCTAACATGTCACATTACATTAGTCCTAACATGTCACATTACATTAGTCCTAACATGTCACTGTTCATTAGTCCTAACATGTCACTGTACATTAGTCCTAACATGTCACTGTTCATTAGTCCTAACATGTCACTGTTCATTAGTCCTAACATGTCACTGTTCATTAGTCATAACATGTCACATTACATTAGTCCTAACATGTCACATTACATTAGTCCTAACATGTCACATTACATTAGTCATAACATGTCACATTACATTAGTCCTAACATGTCACATTACATTAGTCCTAACATGTCACTGTTCATTAGTCCTAACATGTCACTGTACATTAGTCCTAACATGTCACTGTTCATTAGTCCTAACATGTCACTGTTCATTAGTCCTAACATGTCACTGTTCATTAGTCCTAACATGTCACTGTTCATTAGTCCTAACATGTCACATTACATTAGTCCTAACATGTCACATTACATTAGTCCTAACGTGTCACATTACATTAGTCCTAACATGTCACTGTTCATTAGTCCTAACATGCCACTGTTCATTAGCCCTAACATGTCACTGTTCATTACTCCTACTGTCACTTTACATTAGTCCTAAAGTGTTACTATTTTATTCAACTAGTCAGTAATTAAGAACAAATTCTTATTTACAATGACGGCCTACCCCGGCCAAACTTGGACGATGCTGGGCCAATTGTGGGCCGCCCTATGGGACTCCCAATCACAGGCGGATGTGATGCAGCCTGTATTCAAACCAGTGACTGTACTGACACCTCTTGCACTGAGATGGTGCCTTATACAGCTGTGCCACTCAGGGGCCCATACTTTACATTTTGCCAGGTCTTTTATGATATTCTAAGAGAGCAGCTTTGTATAAATAACAAGAATATTAAAAATGCCATATGGTCTCATTTGACTGACTTGATCACTAACAAGAGAGGTATCTTCTTGACCGTTGATAGCCTGATAAATCCTACCCCCACAAACCTATGTGAACTTTCCTCCACATGTAAATGTCATGAGTTTGCGGCATATTTCAGCGATAGCAAACAGTAGGCTGGGTATCAGACAAGCAAGACCTAATGAGAAGTTTGATATGTGTCCTAGCCTACCACGCAAAGGCACTATGGATTTATTTTCCTGGTTGACACAGACATGGTCAGGAAATTGACATCACAACTTAAGCCTTCTACCTGCCTTCTAGATCCTATCCCCACCACCTTCTACAAAACAGTTTTTAATTGCATATCTGAAGAAGTGCAAGCTATTGTTAATCATTCCCTGTTCACAGACACTTTCCCCACTGCACTCAAAACTGTTATAGTGAAACCCATTCTGGTGAAAAGTCATCTCGATTCTTCATCTATAAGCAATTTTCGGCCAATCTCCAATCTTCCATCCTTAAGCAAAATTCTGGAGAAATTGTTTTTCAAACAGCAAAATAACTTTTAAAGTGGCAACTGTATTTAAAGAAAATTCAAAACTGTTTTTTTTGTGCCCACCACCGCACAGAAACAGCCTTAGTTAAAGTGATAAATTATCTTAGAGCCAACACAGATGCCAATCAGCTCTCCGTCCCTGTCCTCCCTAATCTTGGGGGAGGACAGGGAGTGCTTCTCACGGTCTCCCTAATCTTTGTCGGCTGGGTAGTGATACAGTATGCGCGTAGGATACCTACTGTTTGTGTGTGAAGGTATAGGGTTAGGGTTAGGAGCCAGTATAAAATGGATGGTTTTGTACAACGGGGGAGCGCTCTCGTGAATAAACTTCCAGACTATTGTAGCTGGGACTCTTACAAATTCTGGGTTGCAGACTGAGCAGTTTAACTGAAGTTCAGTTCATGAACATTGATAACATAATTCACATAACAAAGCCCTTAACCAACAATGCAGTTTTAAGAAAAATACCTAAAACAATAAGAAATAAAAGTAACAATTAATTAAAGAGCAGCAGTAAAATAACAAAAGTGAGACTACAGTGAGGGAAAAAAGTATTTGATCCCCTGCTGATTTTGTAAGTTTTCCTACTGACAAAGAAATGATCAGTCTATAATTTTAATGGTAGGTTTATTTGAACAGTGAGAGACAAAATAACAACAACAAAAAATCCATACATTTTTGTAAAAAATTGCAAAAATGCTATAAATTTATTTGCATTTTAATGAGGGAAATAAGTATTTGACACCCTCTCAATCAGAAAGATTTCTGGCTCCCAGGTGTCTTTTATACAGGTAACAGGCTGAGATTAGGAGCACGCTCTTAAAGGGAGTGCTCCTAATCTCAGTTTGTTGCCTGTCCACAGAAGCAATCAATTAATCAGATTCCAAACTCTCCACCATGGCCAAGACCAAAGAGCTCTCCAAGGATGTCAGGGACAACATTGTAGACCTACACAAGGCTGGAATGGGCTACAAGACCACCGCCAAGCTGCTTGGTGAGAAGGTGACAACAGTTGGTGCGATTATTCGCAAATGGAAGAAACCCAAAAGAACAGTCAATCTCCCTCGGCCTGGGGTTCCATGCAAGATCTCACCTCGTGGAGTTGCAATGATCATGAGAACGGTGAGGAATCAGTCCAGAACTACACGGGAGGATCTTGTCAATGATCTCAAGGCAGCTGGGACCATAGTCACCAAGAAAACAATTGGTACCACAGTGCGCCGTGAAGGACTGAAATCCTGCAGCGCCCGCAAGGTCCCCCTGCTCAAGAAAGCACATATACATTCCCGTCTGAAGTTTTCCAATGAACATCTGAATGATTCAGAGGACAGTGTTGTGGTCAGATGAGACCAAAATGGAGCTCTTTGGCATCAACTCAAATCGCTGTGTTTAGAGGAGGAGGAATGCAGCCTATGATCCCAAGAATACCATCCCCACCGTCAAACACGGAGGTGGAAACATTATGCTTTGGGGGGTGTTTTTCTGCTAAGGGGACAGGACAGCTTCACCGAATCAAAGGGACAATGGACATGGCCATGTATCTTCAAATCTTGGGTGAGAACCTCCTTCCCTCAGCTAGGGCATTGAGAATGGGTCGCGGATGGGTATTCCAGCATGACAATGACCCAAAACACACGGCCAAGACAACAAAGAAGTGGCTCAAGAAGAAGCACAAGAAGAAGTGGCCTAGCCAGTCTCCAGACCTTGATCCCATAGAAAATCTGTGGAGGGAGCTGAAGGTTCGAGTTGCCAAACTTCAGTCTCGAAACCTTAATGACTTGATCTGCAAAGAGGAGTGGGACAAAATCCCTCCTGAGATGTGTGCAAACAAGACACGTCTGTTTTGTCATGTTATGCAGAGGGGTCAAATACTTATTTCCCTCATTAAAATACAAATCAATTTATAACATTTTTGACATGCGTTTTTCTGGATTTTTGTTGTTGTTATTCTGTCTCTCACTGTTCAAATAAACCTACCATTAAAATGATAGACGGATCATTTCTTTGTCAGCAAACGTACAAAATCAGCAGAAATAAATAAAAAATACTTTTTTCCCTCAGTGTAAATATAAATTGATTTGTATTTTAATGAGGGAAATAAGTATTTGACCCCTCTGCATAACATGACAAAACAGACGTGTCTTGTTTACCAGAGTGGTACTGGTACAGAGTCAATGTGCCGGGGCACCAGTTAGGTTTTTATTTAATTTGAATTTTTTACCTTTATTTAACTAGGCAAGTCAGTTAAGAACAAATTCTTATTTTCAATGATGGCCTAGGACAGTGGGTTAACTGCCTGTTCAGGGGCGGAACGAAAGATTTGTACCTTGTCAGCTCGGGGATTTGAACTTGCAACCTTCCGGTTACAAGTCCACCGCTCTAACCACTAGGCTAGCCTGTTGTTGGTTAGTTGAGGTAATTGAGATAATATATACATGTAGGTAGAGTTATTAAAGTGACTTATGCATAGATAATAACAGAGAGTAGCAGCAGCATTGCAGGGGGGGGGTGCAATGCAAATAGTTTGGGTAGCCATGGGATTAGATGTTCAGTAGTCTTATGACTTCGGGGGGGTAGAGGCTGTTTAGAAGCCTCTTGGTCCTAGACTTGGTTCTCTGGTACCGCTTGCTGTGCGGTAGCAGAGAGAACAGTCTATGACTAGGGTGGCTGGAGAGACAATTTTTAAGGATAGAGGTCCTGGATGGTATTTAAATCAATCGATGATTGTGCACCTCTATACATGTCTGACATGCTTTGTTATGTACCCAGTAGGTCCCTCAGGTCCTCTGGTAGTGGCTTTTTAACTATCCCAAAGCCTAGAACCAAGGGGCATGGGGAGACAGCCTTTAGTTACTATGCCCCCAGCCTCTGGAACAGCCTGCCAGAGAACCTGAGGGAGGACGAAACTATAGACATGTTTAAAAGAGATCTTAAAACACATCTTTCCAGCTTTGCTTTCCTTAGGGTGTTTTTCAGTTGAAAACGTTTCAGCTTTTATTAAAAACAATTAAAAATCAGTTCATGACTGAAATGCGCTGTATGAATAACGCTTGATTTGATTTGATACAAAGGAGCTCATACCAAAGAATGAACAATTCCAGAAACATATACAAGTACCTGAAATGCATCTGTGTGTAGCTGGTGAGATGAGTCAGGCGCAGGACAGCAGATATGAGTAATGGAAGCAAATTTACTCAATAATATAACAATACACGTCGTATAAATTCAAGGCCAGAAATACGGACCGCAATACAATAAACAATTACTCACAAACAAACATGGGGGAACAGAGGGTTAAATAATGAGCAAGTAATTGGGGAATTGAAACCAGAAAATGAAAAGTGGATTGGCGATCGCTAGAAGGCCAGTGACATGACTGCTGAACTCCGCCCGAACAAGGAGAGGGACCGACTTTGGCGGAAGTCATGACAGTACCCTGGAATTATTTAACATCTTTCTCCAATAATTGTATTAGCAAATGTGTTATAAAATGCTATGAGAACTGTGTTTTACTGTAAATGCTGCATTTGGGCAATAAGAACTGTGTTCTACTGTAGGTGCTACATTGGGCTATAAGTACTGTGTTCTACTGTAGGTGCTACATTGGGCTATAAGTACTGTGTTCCAAGTGCTGCATTGGGCTATAAGAATGGTGTTCTACTGTAGGTGCTACATTGGGCTATAAGAACTGTGTTCCAAGTGCTATATTTGGGCAATAAGAACTGTGTTCTACTGTAGGTGCTACATCAGGCTATAAGAACTGTGTTCTACTGTAGGTGCTACATTGGGCTATAAGTACTGTGTTCTACTGTAGGTGCTACATTGGGCTATAAGTACTGTGTTCTACTGTAGGTGCTACATTGGGCTATAAGAACTGTGTTCTAACTTATGTGCTACATTGGGCTATAAGAACTGTGTTCCCAGTGGTGCATTGGGCTATAAGAACTGTGTTCTACTGTAGGTGCTACTTTGGGCTATAAGAACTGTGTTCTACTTTAGGTGCTACATTGGGCTATAAGAACTGTGTTCCAAGTGCTACATTGGTCTATAAGAACTGTGTTCCAAGTGCTGCATTGGGCTATAAGAACTGTGTTCTACTGTAGGTGCTACATTGGGCTATTAGACCTGTGTTCTACTGTAGGTGCTACATTGGGCGATAAGAACTGTGTTCTACTGTAGGTGCTACATTGGGCTATAAGAACTGTGTTCCAAGTGCTACATTGGGCTATAAGAACTGTGTTCCAAGTGGTGCATTGGGCTATAAGAACTGTGTTCTACTGTAGGTGCTACTTTGGGCTATAAGAACTGTGTTCTACTTTAGGTGCTACATTGGGCTATAAGAACTGTGTTCTACTGTAGGTGCTACATTGGGCTATTAGAACTGTGTTCTACTGTAGGTGCTACATTGGGCGATAAGAACTGTGTTCTACTGTAGGTGCTACATTGGGCTATAAGAACTGTGTTCCAAGTGTTACATTGGGCTATAAGAACTGTGTTCTACTGTAGGTGCTACATTGGGCTATAAGAACTGTGTTCCAAGTGCTACATTGGGCTATAAGAACTGTGTTCCAAGTGCTGCATTGGGCTATAAGAACTTTGTTCTTCTGTAGGTGCTACATTGGGCTATGAGAACTGTGTTCTACTTTAGGTGCTACATTGGGCTATAAGAACTGTGTTCTACTGTAGGTGCTACATTGGGCTATAAGAACTGTGTTCCAAGTGCTACATTGGGCTATAAGACCTGTGTTCCAAGTGCTGCATTGGGCTATAAGAACTGTGTTCTACTGTAGGTGCTACTCTGGGCTATAAGAACTGTGTTCTACTTTAGGTGCTACATTGGGCTATAAGAACTGTGTTTTACTGTAGGTGCTACATTGGGCTATAAGAACTGTGTTCTACTCTAGGTGCTACATTGGGCTATAAGAACTGTGTTCTAACTTATGTGCTACATTGGGCTATAAGAACTGTGTTCTACTGTAGGTGCTACATTGGGATATAAGAACTGTGTTCCAAGTGCTACATTGGGCTATAATAACTGTGTTCCAAGTGCTGCATTGGGCTATAAGAACTGTGTTCTACTGTAGGTGCTACTTTGGGCTATAAGAACTGTGTTCGACTGTAGGTGCTACATTGGGCTATAAGAACTGTGTTTTACTGTAGGTGCTACTTTGGGCTATAAGAACTGTGTTCTACTTTAGGTGCTACATTGGGCTATAAGAACTGTGTTCGACTGTAGGTGCTACATTGGACAATAAGAACTGTGTTCCAGGTGCTAAATTGGGCTATAAGAACTGTGTTCTACTGTAGGTGCTACATTGGGCTATAAGAACTGTGTTCCAAGTGCTACATTGGGCTATAAGTACTGTGTTGGGTTGTGCCAGACGTAGCGTCTTTCTTGATGGCTAAATAGCTCAATTTTAGTCTCATCTGACCAGAGTACCTTCTTCAATATGTTTGAGGAATCTCCCACATGCCTTTTGGCGAACACCAAAATTGTTGGCTTGTTTTTTTCTGGCCACTCTTCCGTGAAGCCCAGCTCTGTGGAGTGTACGGCTTAAAGAGGTCCTATGGACAGATACTCCAATCTCCGCTGTGGAGCTTTGCAGCTCCTTCAGGGTTATATTTGGTCTCTTTTTTGCCTCTCTGATTAATGCCCTCCTTGCCTAGTCTGTGAGTATTGGTGGGCGGCCCTCTCTTGGCAGGATTGTTGTGGTGCCATATTATTAAAACATTTTAATAATGGATTTATTGGTGCTCCGTGGGATGTTCAAAGTTTCGGATTTTTTTATAACCCAACCCTGATCTGTACTTCTCCACAACTTTGTCCCTGACCTATTTGGAGGGCACCTTGGTCTTCATTGTGCCGCTTGCTTGGTGGTGCCCCTTGCTTAGTGGTGTAGCAGAATCCTGGGCCTTTCAGAGCAGGTGTATACAGTTGAAGTCAGAGGTTTACATACACCTCAGCCAAATACATTTAAACTCAGTTTTTCACAATTCCTGACATTTAATCCTGGTAAAAATTCCCTGTTTTAGGTCAGTTAGTTTATTAAGATCACCACATATTTTAAGAGTGTGAAAAGTCAGGATAAATTATTTATTTCAGCTTTTATTTCTTTCATCACATTCCCAGTGGTCAGAAGTTTACATACACTCAATTAGTATTTGGTAGCATTGCCTTTAAATTGTTTAACTTGGGTCAAACATTTTGGGTAGCCTTCCGCAAGCTTCCCACAATAAGTTGGGTGAATTCTGGATTATTCCTCCTGACAGAGCTAGTGTAACTGAGTCGGGTTTGTTGCCCTCCTTGCTCGCACACGCTTTTTTAATTTTGCCCACACATTTTCAATAGGATTGAGGTCAGGGCTTTGTGATGGCCACTCCAATACCTTGACATTGTTATTTTATTTTTGGCCACAACTTTGGAAGTATGCTTGTGGTCATTGTCCATTTGGAAGACCCATTTGTGACCAAGCTTTAACTTCATGACTGATGTCTTCAATATATCCACGTAAATTTCCTTCCCTATGAGGCCATCTATTTTGTGAACTGCACCAGTCCCTCCTGCAGCAAAGAACCTCCCATAACATGATGCTGGCACCCCCGTGCTTTATTGTTGGGATGTTGTTCTTCGGCTTGCAAGCCTCCCCCTTTTTCCTTTAAACATAATGGTCATTACGGACAAACAGTTCTATTTTTGTTTTATCAGACCAGAAGACATTTCTCACCATGTGCAGTTGCAAACCATAGTCTTGCTTTTTATGGTTGTTTTGGAGCAGTGGCTTCTTCCTTGCTGAGCGGCCTGTCAGGTTATGTCGATATCGGACTCGTTTTACTGTGGATATAGATACTTTTGTACCTGTTTCCTCCAGCATCTTCACAGCGTTTTTTGTTCTTGTTCTGGGATTGAATTTTACTTTTTGCACCAAAGTACGTTCATCTCAAGGTAAACTTCTGACCCACTGGAATTGTGATACAGTGAATGATAAATTAAATAATCTGTCTGTAAACAATTGTTGGAAAAATTATTTGTGTCATGCACAAAGTAGATGTTCTAACCGACTTGCCAAAACTATAGTTTGTTAACAAGAAATTTGTGGAGTGGTTGATAAATGAGTTTTAATGACTCCAACCTAAGTGTATTTAAACTTCTGACTTCAACTGTATATACTGCGATCATGTGACACTGAGATTGCACATAGGTGGACTTTAGTTATCTAATTATGTGACTTCTGAAGGTAATTTGTTGCACCAGATCTTATTCAGGGGCTTCATAGCAAAGTGGTTGAGCACACACCACTTTTCTGCTTTTTATTTATTTATTTATTTTTGAAACAAGTTATTTTTTAAATTTTACTTCACCAATTTGGACTATTTTGTGTATGTCCAGTACATGAAATCCAAATAAAAATCTATTTGAATTATAGGTTGTATTGCAGCATAATCGGGAAAATCTCCAAGGGGGTTGAATACTTTTGCAAGGCACTGTATTTGTCAGTAACAGCTGGTGTACAATGTCTAAGGAATGCTGAGAGGTAGTGAAGGACGGACCAGGATGCTGAGATGTAATCCATTACATGTAAGGGATTATCAAGATACGGTAACTGTAATCTGTTACATTACACGTCAAAACATTGTAATCAGATTACAGACACTTTTGAAAATCTCAAGGATTATTTTTTAATTCAGAAATGATGTTTGCGAAAAAATATTTGACACTTCTTTTTCTCAATGACATTCAAATCAGCATTGGAAAAAATTCGCACTTTTAAGCTGGTTCCACCTGTGCGAGTTTGACCACAAGTCAGCGACCAGTATAATGACACACCAATCATGTTTGATGGATCGAGGGATAAGAGCAGGAATAGGCTTTTGTAGGCTACAGTCCAAGCTGTCTTCCAATGGTACGACTGCTGTCGGCAACCAAAGATTATCCAACTTGAATAAACACTTGGCATTAAGGATGACAGCAGTGGTGTAGTCTACAGCTATACATATTTGACTTATTATTATATCTAGTCTCCCAGTCCCTGCCGCTGAAAACATCCCCACAGCATGATGCTGCCACCACCATACTTCAAAGTAGGGATGGTGCCAGGTTTCCACCAGACGGGTTTCCTCAGGCTAAAGAGTTCAATCTTGGTTTCATCAGACCAGAGAATCTTGTTTCTCATGGTCTGAGAGTCCTTCAGGTGCTTTTTGGCAAACTCCAAGCATGCTGTCATGTGCCTTTTACTGAGGAGTGGGTCCGGCCATTCTATCACAAGGACCAGACTGGTGGAGGGCTGCAGTGGTTGTCCTTCTGGAATGCTCTACCATCTCCACAGAGGAACTCTAGAGCTCTGTCAGAGTGACCATCGGCTTCTTGGCCACCTTCCTGATCAAGTCCCTTCTCCCCCGATTGCTCAGTTTGGCCGGGTGGCCAGCTCCTGTAAAAGTCTTGGTGGTTTCAAACTTCTTACATTTAAGAATGATGGAGGCCACTGTGTTCTTGGTGACCTTCAACGGTGCATACATTTTTTGTTATCCTTCCCCAGATCTGTGCCTCGACACAATTCTGTCTCGGAGCTCTACAGACAATTCCTTTGACCTCATGGCTTGGTTTTTGCTCTAACATGCACTGTCAACTGTGGGACCTTATAAGTCTAATCAATCAAGTTGTCGAAACATCTCTAGGATGATCAATGAAAACAGGATGCACCTGAGCTCAATTACTATTGTCATAGCAAAGGGTCTGAATACATATGTAAATAAGGTATCTGTTTTTTATGTTTAATAAATGTGCAAAAAAGCAAACAAGTTTTTGCTTTGCCATTATGGGGTATTGTGTGTAGATTGCTGAGGATTTAAAAAAATCTATTTTAGAACATGGCTGTAATGTAATAAAATTTGGAAAAAGTCAAGGGGTCTGAATACTTTCCAAAGGCACTGTAAAATAAATGTAGCCTACTCCCCCTCAAGGAAATCTCTATTTATGGAATCCCGATCGTAACTCATTACAAATATTTAGGAGTATATATATTTCCTAAATCAATTAAATCAGACCTCAGTGTATTGATTAACATCCCAGTCACTCTAACCGGCAGAATACCTATTGTGAAAATTACATAATATATTGCCTCGGTTGAATTTCGTGACCTCAATGCTTCCAATGTCTCCCCCTTCCATCAATTGGGATAAAATCCACAGTGCGTTTTCAAAATAAATGTGGAAAGGTAAAATGTCGCGGATGAAATGAACACATTTACAGACACTGGAGGACAATCTGTTCCAAACTTCTAATTGTATTTCCAGCTTTAGAAATTGGTTTAGACATGACTCTTCAGCTCCCTGGCTGAGAATAGAGAGAAATACGATGGCTCCCATTGATGGCTCCCATTGATGGCTCCCATTGATGGCTCCCATTGATGGCTCCCATTGCCCTGGAAGAAATGGTGTTCATTTTCTCTTTAACAATTTAAACTACGCATTGGTCCTATTATTGCTCTAACCATTTCTATTTGAAACTCATTTTAAAAGCTATGCAATTGGGAAACGAAATGGCATTGTCACGACTCCCCTTCCCGTTCGGGTGGCGCTCGGCGGTCGTCGTCGCCGGCCTACTAGCTGCCACTGATTATTTTCTCCCCCTCCTTATGTGTTTATTGAGTACACCTGTTTTGAGTTGGGTATAATTAGTGAGGCTTTATTAGTCAGCCCGCCCGCCTGGTTCTTTGTGCGGGATTGATTATTGTAACCCTGGTGTTTGCATGAGATGTACATGTTTGTGTATTTAGTGCTAGACTGTTTTCGTTTCCCTGTGTCTGGGGCATTTGGTTTAAGCACCCGAAAGTGGGGTGACCGTGGTTCACAGTGTGTGCATTAAAGAAGCACTTTATTGAACTCTGCTTTCCTGTGCCTGATTTCACCCTCATGACACCCAGGACCTTACAGGCATGCCCTGACTCCATTATTTAACAACAATGCCTTGTGATCTGGAGGACTTCCTTTCACATCGCCCCAATGGTCAAAATGCTGTATCCGTACCCTTGGCGATGTCATGGATAGTACTGATTTGAGGACATTCCAAGATCTGAAAGAAGCATTACCAGGTATCACTCTCCATTACAGCTATGCTGGCTGTTATGTTAATTACTGATGTCCCCATTAAGGCGGGAGCACCCTTGGTCATGCGCAGTGTTGTTCTATGTTATTCTGGTACTAACTCGTTTGAGTAAATGTGAAGCTCCAGTTTATTCAGAGTCTTTCTTATTACATAAATAAGTACTAAGTGTTAAGACACTACAATGGCGACGAGGATGATTACCTGCAGTGTGCATCACGAATACAGATGCAGTTCGTAGGAAGAGCGGAAGATTTTGACCCTGTAGCACAACAGCTGGCAAGCAGTGAAGACGAGGGGAGAGCTGACGAGAACGAGGCGGCAGATCAAAGACCCGTGGAGCCGGAGGTAAAGAGAATGGCTAGCATCGGGAAAATAGATGTGTTTGATGACACGCATCATTGAACGACTGGAACAGTACTTCATTGCAAACGACATTGCTGATAACAAAAGAGTACCAGCGTTGTTGAGTTTAATTGGCCCAAAAACATACAGTTTGTTAAGAGATCTGACTGCCCCTCTGAACCCCTCAAATAAAACATTCACAGAGATTGTGTGATCAGATGGGAACAGTAAAAGGCTTCACAGCAAAACTTGTACTAAGAGATGATGCAACCCCCAAATTCTGCAAAGCCAGATCTGTTCCATACTCCCTGAGACCAAAGGTGGAAGCGGAAATCGATCGCTTGCAGGATACAGGGATCCTGACGAAAGTGGACAGAAGCGAATGGGCCACACCCATAGTTCCTATTGTGAAGAAAGATGGGTCTGTTAGAATGTGTGGGGACTTCAAGGTAACTGTGAATTCAATGTTGCATGTGGACCAATACCCCCTACCACGCCTGGATGACATCTTTGCTGCACTAGCTGGTGGGAAACACTTCAGTAAAATCGATCTGAAACAGGCTTACCTGCAGCTACCGGTTGAAGAGAGTTCCAAACAGTACCTGACAATAAACACACACAAAGGTCTATACAGGTATTACCGCCTGGTTTTTGGCATTGCATCAGCCCCAGCCATTTGGCAACGAACTATTGACCAGATTTTGCAAGGAATCCCAGGAACCCAGTGTATCCTGGATGACATGATCATAACATGAGCACCGACAAAGAGCACCTGGCTAACCTGGAAGAGGTCCTGAAAAGACTGAAAGAGTATGGTCTACAGGCAAACTTAAAGAAGTGTGAGTTCTTCAAAGACAAGAATGTCTTCTGTGGACATGAGATTGACTGCAATGGATTGCACAAAAACACAAGACAAAATCGAGGCAGTGGTACAGGCACCACGACCACAAAATATCACAGAAGTAAGATCTTTCACGGGACTGATCAATTACTACAGAAGATTCCTCCCAAACCTTTCAGCAGTACTCCAGCCTCTAAATCAGCTCCTGGAAAAGAATAGGACATGGCGGTGGACAGAGCAGTGTGAAAATGCATTTTTGGAGGCAAAAAGGCTCATAACATCTGAACAGGTCCTGATTACACTTGTGTCTATAAGGTAGTAGTTTTGGAATTGTTAGCTAGATTACTTGTTGGTTATTACTGAATTGTCGGAACTAGAAGCACAAGCATTTCGCTACACTCGCACTAACATCTGCTAACCATGTGTATGTGACAAATTAAATTTGATTTGATTTGATTACGACCCTGAAATGCCAGTGAAGTTGGCTTGTGATGCGTCCCCTTATGGCTTAGGTGCCGTCCTTTCACACACACTGAAAGATGGGTCAGAGAGGCCAGTTGCATTCGCGTCACGAACATTGAATGATGCAGAGAAAAACTACTCACAAATCGACAAAGAAGCACTGGCACTAGTGTGGGGCGTCAAGAAATTCCACCCATACCGATATGGCAAGCGTTTCACACTGGATACAGATCACCAACCGTTGCTTTCCATTTTCAGTCCAAAGAAAGGCATTCCAGCAATGACAGCAGCCAGGTTACAGCGATATGCCCTGTTCCTTGCCAGTAATATGTATGACATTGAGTTTAAGCCATCATCCCTCCACACAAATGCAGATGGATTATCCAGACTGCCGTGTACAAGAGAAAGACAAAGGAGGGTGGATGCAGTGGACATGTTCCATACCGCTCAGCTCAAGGCACTACCAGTCACAAGCACAGTTATCAAACAGGAGACAAGGAAAGATGTGACCTTGTCAAAAGTGTACACCTACACCATGTCAGGATGGCCAGCTACTGGCAGAAAGGAGCTGACTCCGTATTTCCAGCGGAGAAATGAAATTACAACATACCAAGGATGTTTGATGTGGGGAATGAGAGTCATGATACCCCAGAAATGCCAACATCTAGCTTTGCAGCAATTACATGAAGGTCATGTTGGAATTGTCAAAATGAAGCTGCTCGCAAGGAGCCACTTCTGGTGGCCAGGTCTGGATCAACAGATAGAAAACATGGCGAAGAACTGTAGCGGATGTTTGGAAACCCTTCACATGCCGGCTCCTGTCCCAGTCCACCCATGGGAATGGCCCGCAGAGCCATGGCAGAGAATTCATGTGGACTACGCTGGTCCCTTTGTAAAGCACATGTTTCTGGTTATAGTGGATGACCATTCCAAATGGCAAGAGGTGTTTTGCACTGACTCCTCCACCTCAGCTCAGACGATAGAGTGTCTCAGAACAACGTTTGCACGCTTCGGTTTGCCACTGCAGCTAGTAAGTGACAACGCGCAAGCTTTTGTAAGTGACGAGTTTACAAGATTCATGTCAGTAAATGGAATCAAACACTCAACCTCATCTCCGTACCACCCTGCCACCAATGGGTTGGCAGAACGCTTTGTGCAAACCCTAAAGCAAGGACTCGGTGCAGCAAAACGAGACGAAGGGACTTTGCAAACAAAACTGGCCAAGTTTCTGGCCTCCTACCGAAACACCCCACATGCCACGACAAAGGAAAGCCCAGCCGCACTGATGTTCGGGAGGCCTCTCCGCACACAGCTGGACATCATGAAGCCAAACAGGCGTAATGAAGTGCTGAACAAACAAGCCAAGATGCTCTCCGGTGGCCGGGAGCGCCATCTCCAAACAGGACAGGAAGTGATGGTGCGAGACTACAGAAGAGGAGGGAAATGGACAAGAGGGACCGTACACACCCAGGTTCAAGTGAGCCCAGACATAATGTGGCGGCTTCACATTAACCAAATGCATTCCATGGAAAACAGCACAACAATCGAGAGAGAACAGGCACAGAGAGATCCAGAGAGTGACACACAGGGAACTGTAGAGGACGGTGGTGCAGTAAAGAGACCCCAGGCTGAAAGAAGGGAACGTGTTGATGAAGGTGCTGCTATAGCAGAAGCTATAATGGAACAAGCACACACTGAGGATGTTCAGGAGCCTCCAGACAATCTGAGGCGCTACCCAGAACGAAGGCACCGTCGACCAGAAAGACACTGAGGATGTTCAGGAGCCTCCAGACAATCCGAGGTACTACCCAGAACGAAGGCACTGTTCACCAGACAGACACTGAGGATGTTCAGGAGCCTCCAGACAATCCGAGGCGCGGCCCAGAACGAAGGCACTGTTCACCAGACAGACACTGAGGATGTTCAGGAGCCTCCAGACAATCTGAGGCGCTACCCAGAACGAAGGCACCTTCCACCAGACAGACACTGAGGATGTTCAGGAGCCTCCAGACAACCCGAGGCGCTACCCAGAACGAAGGCACCTTCCACCAGACAGACTAGACTTATAAACAAACAAACAAAAACTAACTGTTCAAGTTCAAATTAAAAGATGCAAAATAACTACAACAAGTTCTGGGAAATGTTTCAGTTGTGGTTTGGTAAAAGTAACTCTGATTGTATTAGAGAAGGAATGTTATGTTCTGTTAATTACTGATGTCCCCATTAAGGCGGGAGCACCCTTGGTCATGCGCAGTGTTGTTCTATGTTATTCTGGTACTAAGTCGTTTGAGTAAATGTGAAGCTCCAGTTCAATTGCTTGTATTTAGAGTCTTTCTTATTACATAAATAAGTAACAAGTGTTAAGACACTACACTGGCTATGGAGTTCCATGGTAAACTATGCTGGCTATGAGTTCCATGGTAAACTATGCTGGCTATGAGTTCCATGGTAAACTATGCTGGCTATGAGTTCCATGGTAAACTATGCTGGCTATGAGTTCCATGGTAAACTATGCTGGCTATGAGTTCCATGGTAAACTATGCTGGCTATGAGTTCCATGGGAAACTATGCTGGCTATGAGTTCAATGGTAAACTATGCTGGCTATGAGTTCCATGGGAAACTATTCTGGCTATGAGTTCCATGGGAAACTATTCTGGCTATGAGTTCCATGGGAAACTATGCTGGCTATGAGTTCCATGGTAAACTATGCTGGCTATGAGTTCAATGGTAAACTATGCTGGCTATGAGTTCCATGGGAAACTATGCTGGCTATGAGTTCCATGGGAAACTATGCTGGTTATGAGTTCCATGGTAAACTATGCTGGCTATGAGTTCAATGGTAAACTATGCTGGCTATGAGTTCCATGGGAAACTATTCTGGCTATGAGTTCCATGGGAAACTATGCTGGCTATGAGTTCCATGGTAAACTATGCTGGCTATGAGTTCCATGGGAAACTATTCTGGCTATGAGTTCCATGGTAAACTATGCTGGCTATGAGTTCCATGGTAAACTATTCTGGCTATGAGTTCCATGGGAAACTATTCTGGCTACATAGTTCCATGGGAAACTATGCTGGCTATGAGTTCCATGGGAAACTATTCTGGCTATGAGTTCCATGGGAAACTATGCTGGCTATGAGTTCCATGGTAAACTATGCTGGCTATGAGTTCCATGGTAAACTATGCTGGCTATGAGTTCCATGGTAAACTATGCTGGCTATGAGTTCCATGGGAAACTATTCTGGCTATGAGTTCCATGGGAAACTATGCTGGCTATGAGTTCCATGGGAAACTATTCTGGCTATGAGTTCCATGGGAAACTATGCTGGCTATGAGTTCCATGGGAAACTATGCTGGCTATGAGTTCCATGGGAGAAACTATGCTGGCTATGAGTTCCATGGGAAACTATTCTGGCTATGAGTTCCATGGGAGAAACTACTCTGGCTATGAGTTCCATGGTAAGGTATGCTGGCTATGAGTTCCATGGTAAACTATGCTGGCTATGAGTTCCATGGTAAACTATGCTGGCTATGAGTTCCATGGGAAACTATGCTGGCTATGAGTTCCATGGGAAACTACTCTGGCTATGAGTTCCATGGGAGAAACTATGCTGGCTATGAGTTCCATGGGAGAAACTATTCTGGCTATGAGTTCCATGGGAAAAACTATGCTGGCTATGCGTTCCATGGGAGAAACTATGCTGGCTATGAGTTCCATGGGAGAAACTATGCTGGCTATGAGTTCCATGGGAGAAACTATGCTGGCTATGAGTTCCATGGGAAACTATTCTGGCTATGAGTTCCATGGGAGAAACTATGCTGGCTATGAGTTCCATGGGAGAAACTATGCTGGCTATGAGTTCCATGGGAAACCCAACTGTCGAACCATCCAATGATGTAATTTGCAAACAGATTATCTGGTCTCCCGAAAGGATTCCTCTCTGTAATATATATATATATATAAACAACTACTGGAAAGCTCATGCAAATGACTTTGAATGTTTTACCTGTACATGTAAACCCCCTTCTGAAGAAATGACAAACTAGATAAAAAGTTGGTCACAAAAAAAGGAAGTTTGTTTTTAAGTGTCTGTCCTATATCTGGGAGATATACGAATGCTAGGTTACCATATTTTACAAATTTTTTGGCACTAAAGTACTTCCAAAAATACAGTACCTCCATTTATTTTTTAACTGGTACTGGTTTACCTTCATATGTGTATTTTGATACTTGTAGGCATTATAGAGCAAAACGGAGAACACCTTAAAACCTTTTACGGCTAGGCATCCCACTAGCGAGACAACTTCCGGTGAAACTGGTACCAATTATATGCATATCCTGGCTTCAGGGCCTGAGCATCAGGCAGTTTACTTTGGGCACGTCAGTCAGGCGGAAAAAGAGGCTTAGTCCTAAGGAGTCTCAACTTTCCATAGTGGGATCATACTAGTTTGTAGCCCAAACTGTTTGGACGCTACAGACGTTTTTGCTCCTGGTGTCTCCTGGTCTAACAAACACCGCTGTAACTCTGTCACCTTCCACCATATATTCGAAAGGACAACATGTTATCTGGCCGTGGATTGAGACACAGCCAATAAAACTAATCAGATCTTAAACAGATGAATTCTGATGGGGATTTTTGTTATTATGCTAATTATATTTTCACAGGGAAATCTGTTGCAGCCTACTGAACAGTGTCTGAGGGCTGATTTCTGAAAGTACAGGCATACATCTCTGATACCAAAGGTAAATGTCCATAATGCTTCATTACCACCTTGAGAAATGATCCTCCTTCAGCTGAACTGAGATAAACAGAAGACTGATGCGTCTCCATGTCTTTCAGAACATTCTGTCTCTGACATTAACGATTGGCAAGAAAGACCTCTGTGGAGGCAGGGAGGGCGAGAAGTTCCATTCTGGCAGAACAGGGGGTTAAAGGAGTGGAATCGAAGCAGCTACATCCGTTAGCGTTTATCTGACATTGACAGCTGTGCTGACTTAATGAATGTTTGTAATTAACATGGATTTCCGCTAATGTTCTGCGTTGTTGTCTCCTTAATGGAAAGTCACTGTTAGTTTCAGATAGACAGACAGACAGGCTCAATTGTCAAACAGACAGAAGAGTGGGCATAATTATTTAGTGTTATTAAACACATTAGTATTTGAATACCATTTTAATTTATTTCATTCCTAGAAAGCCTTGTTCTTAAATCAGACCTAATAAAATCCCCATAGTCTTATTGTTATTATGAGATGATAAAACAACAAAACAAGTTATTCTATCACATAGCCAGACACCATTTATTTTCTCTCTGTCAGGTTGGTTTCATTTGCATAGTGCTGTATACCCAACTAGCATGTGGTCTTCCTTCCTGCCTCTTCCATCCTTGGTGGATGTGTGCTCTCTTTCCCTATTTTGAAGAATGTCTCCAAGCTTCAGTCTCCTTATGAAGATTCTGTTTTGCCTTGATGAGTTCCCTGCCTGCCTACAAGGCAACTTAGAGAGGAGCCAAGATACCTCTCTCTCTCTCTCTCTCTCCCCTTTCTCCCAGCCAATGGCATTCAGATAATATGTGTTTGTTTTTTGGAATTGAAAAAAATCATTTTTTATAAAAAATGATGACTTTGTAAATATTCATCTATAATCCTGAGGTCCAAAAGCTCAAATATAATGGGATTGAACATCTGCATACATAAAAGGATGTTTGGAAAGTAGTTATGTGTCGGTCGGTCTGTCAGTCACTGAAAGGAGAACAGAGACTGTAGCCAATAAACCATGTTCATAGTAGGTCCACAGTCTAAAGCCATCTGCTCTCTACACCAGGTCCTGGTCTGTCAGTAGGTCCACTATCTAAAGCCATCTGCTCTCTACACCAGGTCCTGGTCTGTCAGTAGGTCCACAGTCTAAAGCCGTCTGCTCCCTACACCAGGTCCTGGTCTGTCAGTAGGTCCACTATCTAAAGCCATCTGCTCTCTACACCAGGTCCTGGTCTGTCAGTAGGTCCACAGTCTAAAGCCGTCTGCTCCCTACACCAGGTCCTGGTCTGTCAGTAGGTCCACTATCTAAAGCCATCTGCTCTCTACACCAGGTCCTGGTCTGTCAGTAGGTCCACAGTCTAAAGCCGTCTGCTCCCTACACCAGGTCCTGGTCTGTCAGTAGGTCCACTATCTAAAGCCATCTGCTCTCTACACCAGGTCCTGGTCTGTCAGTAAATCCACAGCCTAAAGCCATCTGCTCTCTACACCAGGTCCTGGTCTGTCAGTAGATCCACAGCCTAAAGCCATCTGCTCTCTACACCAGGTCCTGGTCTGTCAGTAGGTCCACTGTCTAAAGCCATCTGCTCTCTTCACCAACCTCCACTGAGTTGGATGACTGTCAGAACCTCTCCACTGTAATGAGCCTTTTATTTCTCCTCTCCTCTCTCTCTCTCTATATATATATATACAGTGGGGCAAAAAAGTATTTAGTCAGCCACCAATTGTGCAAGTTCTCCCACTTAAAAAGATGAGAGAGGTACACTATGACAGACATGAGAAAAAAAATCAAGAAAATCACATTGTAGGATTTTTAATGAATTTATTTGCAAATTATGGTGGCTGACTAAATACTTTTTTGCCCCACTGTATATATGGTTTTGAAAGGAAAACTTTTTTGTGCATTAAAATAACATCAAAATGATCAGAAATACAGTTTAGACATTGTTAATGTTGTAAATGACCATTGTAGCTGGAAACGGCAGTTTTTTATATGAAATATCTAAATAGGTGAACAGAGGCCCATTTTCATCAACCATCACTCCTGTGTTCCAATGGCAGGTTGTGTTAGCTAATCCAAGTTTATCATTTTAAAAGACAAATTTATCATTAGAAAACCATTTTTGCAATTCTGTTAGCACAGCTGAAAACTGTTGTTTTGATTAAAGAAGCAATAAAACTGGCCTTCTTTAGACTAGTTGAGTATCTGGAGCATCAGCATTTGTGGGTTCAATTACAGGCTCAAAATGGTCAGAAACAAAGACCTTTCTTCTGAAACTAATGGGGATCCCAAATTAATACAAAAACTACACCGGTAATCAATGGCACATGTACACTACACAGGTAATCAATGGTATATGTAAACTACACCGGTAACCAATGGTACATGTACACTACACAGGTAATCAAATGGCACATGTACACTACACAGGTAATCTAATGGTACATGCACACTACACAGGTAATCATTGGCACATGCACACTACACAGGTAATCAAATGGCACATATATACTACACATGTAATCAATGGTACATGTACACTACACAGGTAATAAATGGCACATGTACACTACACAGGTAATCAATGGCACATGTACACTACACATGTACAATCAATGGCACATGTACACCACACATGCACACTACACAGGTAATCAATGGTACATGTACACTACACATGTTATCAATGGTACAGGTACACTGCACAGGTAATCAATGGTACATGTACACTACACAGGTCATCAAATGGCACATGTACACTACACAGGCTATCAATGGTACATATGCACTACACATGTACTCAGTGGTACATGTACACTACACAGGTAATCAATGGTACATGTACACTACACAATTAATCTGATGGTACATATACACTACACAGGTCATCAACGGCACACGTACACCACACAGGTAATAAATGGTGCAGGTACACTACACAAGTAGTCAATGGTAAATGTACACTACACAGGTAATCAAATGGTACATGTACACTACATGTGTAATCAAATGTGGTACATGCACACTACACAGGTAATCAATGGCACATGTACACTACACAGGTAATCAAATGTGGTACATTGGTTGAAGGTGGTGCCTTGTTCCCTTTAAATACACCATGCTTCAGATCATATACATTGACACCCCATGAAGGGTAGTCTACTTGAAAATGTACACGCTTCATGTGTTGTTGCTTTATTACAACACAATTAGCAGCTGTTTGGTCATTTAAAACAATATAACTGTGTGAGTTCCTGTCCCAAATGGCACCTTATTTCCAATATAGTAAACTACTTTTATTTTACAAAAGTAGTACACTATACAGGGAATAGGTCACCATTAGGGATATTGTTTTAACACTGTTCAGTCTAATGCATATTCCACTGAGGCTGGAATGAAAGTGGCTGAATTTCCAGTCAGCGCTTGTTCCCTATTAGCTTAGACCTTATCGCAACCCATAACATCAGTGTTGTAATCTTATTGGAGATTAGACTTATTTAATGTTATCAGTAAATCGCCTTGATTAAGGAATTTAAATTGTTGATTGGTCGATAGATGGAAAAATAACATGTATTGAGCTGTTTATCCATTTCACTGCTGTTGTTATTGGTGTGGTACTTAGAATCACGCCAGAAACTGATTTCAGGTCATCATATTGAAGGTCACCCAGAAAAGTTTATCCTAAAATAGGAAGGCACCACTTGGGTTCACAGTGAACCAGTTTATGTAGCTTATACACTACAGTTCAAAAGTTTGGGGTCACTTAGACATTTCCTTGACACTACAGTACACTCCAAAATCGTCATTAAGCTTGAGACCCTATGTCTTGACCCCGCCCTGTGCAACTGGCGCCTGAACTTTCTGACAGGCCACCCCCAGGTAGTGAGAGTAGGAAACAACATCTCCACCTCGCTGAGCCTCAACACTGGGGCCCCACAAGGGTGCTTTCTCAACCCTCTTCTGTACTCCCTGTTCACCCATGACTGAGTGGCCATGCACGCCTCCAACTCAATCATCAAGTTTGCAGACGACACTACAGTGGTAGGCTTGATTACCAACAACGATGAGACGGCCTACAGGGAGGAGGTGAGGGCACTAACCTCACACTCAACGTCAACAAAACAAAGGAGATGATCGTGGACTTCAGAAAACAGCAGAGGGAACACCCCCCTATCCACATCAATGGGACAGTAGTGGACAGGGTGGAAAGTTTTAAGTTCCTCGGCGTACACATCACGGACAAACAAATGGTCCTCCCACACAGACAGCGTGGTGAAGAAGGCACAACAGCACCTCTTCAACCTCAGGAGGCTGAAGAAATTTGGCTTGTCTCACAAACTTTTACAGATGCACAATCGAGAGCATCCTGTCGGACTGCATCACAGCCTGGTACGGCAACTGCTCCGCCCACAACCGTACGTCTCTCCAGAGGGTAGTGAGGTCTGCACAACGCATCACCGGGGGCAAACTACCTGCCCTCCAGGACACCTACACCATGTCACAGGAAGCCCAAAAAGATCATCAGGGACAACAATCACCCAAGCCACTGCCTGTTCACCCCGCTATCATCCAGAAGGCAAGGTCAGTACAGGTGCATCAAAGCAGGGCCCGAGAGGCTGAAAAACTGCTTCTATCTCAAGGCCATCAGACTGTTAAACAGCCATCACTAACATTGAGTGACTGCTGCCAACATACTGACTCAAATCTCTAGCCACTTTAATAATACAAAAATTGATGTAATAAATGTACCACTAGTCACTTTAAACAATGCCACTTTATATAATGTTTACATACCCTACATTACTCATCTCATATGTATATACTATATACTAATCAAATTTAAGATTGAATAAACCGTGTTCAATAGCTGAAAAAATGAAGTGGAGCCAGCGCTAGGTCGCACGCCCCAAACACATCAGAACACTAGACTTGACCCTCGTTCTGAACAGCCATACTTCTTCATTTCTCAAAAGCTAAATATCAACCAATTTCTAAAGACTGTTGACATATAGTGGAATCCCTAGGAACTGCAAACAGATGCCTCAGAAATCTAGATTCCCATAGAATCTGGGCCTGAGTAGCAGGCAGTTTACTTTGGGCACGCTTTTCATCCGGATGTGAAAATACCACCCCCTATCAAAACATGTTTTAACAATGTCTACACTGTATTTCTGATCCATTTTATGTTATTTTAATGGACAAAAAAATGTGCTTTTCTTTCAAAAACAAGGACATTTCTAAGTGACCCCAAACTTTTGAATGGTAGTGTACATACAGTACACACATACAGTACATAGAGTACATATATACAGTACATATACAGTCATAAATACAGTACATATGTAACAGTATAACTTTAAACCGTCCCTCGCCCATACCCGGGCACGAACCAGGGACCCTCTGCACACATCAACAACAGTCACCCACGAAGCATCATTACCCATCGCTCCACAAAAGCCGCGGCTCTTGCAGAGCAAGGGGAACCACTACTTCAAGGTCTCAGAGCGAGTGATGTCACTGATTGAAACGCTATTTAGCGCGCACCACTGCTAACTAAGCTAGCCGTTTCAAATCCGTTACACATACATACAGTACATATGAACAGTACTTATGTACATACATACAGTACATACACAGTACATACATACAGTACAAATATATAGTGCATACATGCTGTACATATACAGTACACATGAACAGTACTTACATACATACATACAGTACATATGAACAGTACTTATGTACATACATAGAGTACATATACAGTACATACATATACTACATACATATTTATTTTTTATTTATTTTATTTCACCTTTATTTAACCAGGTAGGCTTAGAGCATGACCTTTCCGTGGGATCTATCTTCACAACTTGCCCTTGGAAATCAGTACAATCATTTTGTCGGACCTAGATAGAACATACAGTATATGAAATGTTTAATATCCCCAAAGGGACATTCTAAAATCGCTACATACGCTGCTCTTTGACTTTCTGAGCTGATCTTCCCTCTTCCAGCAACTTCATATAATTTTAATGAATAATACAAGCTACTAAACCTGCATGAAGCTGTTTTGTTTCCATACCTGTATTGATTTGTATTGCCTTTGTTCTTTATTTTCTCTGACAGGATAATGTTATTACGAAATAACACTCTGAGGATCATCAACTCCAGTCGCTCTGACGAGGGGGACTATGTATGTCGAGCTGAGAATCAGTTTGGTTCGGCTGAGATGACGGCCATGCTCCGGGTAAAAGGTAAGTGATGCCCAGGGGGGCTTTATTTTTCTGCCAAATGAATGCTGGTCACCCACCAGTAAACAGTTCCCCAATGTCGTTTCCGCAACCTTTGCCTGAGTGCCGGGGCGGAGCGGAGGTGAGAGAGAGGGGGAGAAGGAACGGACTTTCTGTTCGCTCGACCGTGAAGCAAAAGGGTTTTCACATTCAAGAATCATTTCACAAGGGAACAGTATCTGACAGCGTAAAAGGGCCTGTAATGTAATGCAGCATTCACAGCTGAGATCTAAAGAGACCCTGGGTGTAGAGTGCTTGACCTGCGTCAGGGTTTAGTGTTCAGGATTTGTTTTGATAATGACACTTCAGATGCCAAATGTGCTTTTGTCAATTTCTCTGGATTATTGTTGCCATGCCACTCTAGCCATAGGCCTACAAATGGCATAGTCCCATATAGCTCAGCTGGTAGAGCATTGAGATTCCCCTGGGGGACCAGAATGAAAATGTATGCTCTCACTACTGTAAGTAGCTCTGGATAAGAGCGTCTGCTAAATGACAAAAAATGTATAAAATAACACCGATAGTCAGAATTGTCTCAGGTCAGCACATCCAGATCTGTGACCAGTCTAGCGTCAGCTATGGTGGGTCCTAAGATGGCAATGTAATGGGCTAGAGTTAGTGGTTATCTCTGACTATCTTTGTCTTATATTATAAACCATAGACACACCATAGATGGTATGACACTAATAGTCAGACGAGTTGACAATAACCAGTGTTATCACTTGAACAGGACAGAGTCTAGGTTAGTGTTATATCCTAACAGTGCAGCAGCGTTATCACATGAAGAGACCTAGTCTAGGTTAGTGTTATATCCTAACAGTGCAGCAGTATTAGCATGTGAAGAGACCTGAGTCTATATCAGCGTTACCGTTATAACCTAACAGTGCAGCAGTGTTAGTGCAACAGTGTCCTGTTCAGACGTGTTGTGATGACAGTGATAAGATATAGCATTGCTGTGCTTCCAGAGGCCATGCATGTGGAATTGAGCCCCTGCAAAGTGGAGGTGACGGTGGGGGAGAGCGTGGTGCTCAGCTGTAAGGTGTCACATGACCCGTCTCTGGACGTGGCCTTCCAGTGGCTCCTCAACCAGCAGCCCCTCAACTTCCAACAGGAGGGTGGACATTTTGAATACATCCAAAGAGTAAGTAGATAACTAAATAAAGTAGCTAGTTATAACTCAATACAGTAGCTAGTTATAACTCAATACAGTAGCTAGTTATAACTCAATACAGTAGCTAGTTATAACTCAATACAGTAGCTAGTTATAACTCAATACAGTAGCTAGTTATAACTCAATACAGTAGCTAGTTATAACTCAATACAGTAGCTAGTTATAACTCAATACAGTAGCTAGTTATAACTCAATACAGTAGCTAGTTATAACTCAATACAGTAGCTAGTTATAACGTAATACAGTAGCTAGTTATAACGTAATACAGTAGCTAGTTATAACTCAATACAGTAGCTAGTTATAACTCAATACAGTAGCTAGTTATAACTCAATAGAGTAGCTAGTTATAACTCAATACAGTAGCTAGTTATAACGTAATACAGTAGCTAGTTATAACTCAATACAGTAGCTAGTTATAACTCAATACAGTAATGAAATACACTTTGTTACATTAAGTAAATATAACTAGAGTATTCTGACCCCTTGATTTTTCCACATTTTGTTACGTTAAAGCCTTATTCTAAAATTGATTAAATGGTTTATTTTACTCATCAATCACAACACCTCATAATGACAAAGCAAAGCCCTTTTTGTATTTTATTTTAGCAAATATTTCAAAACAAAAAAAATGAAATATCACAGAAGTATTCAGACCGTTTTTGCAGTACTTTAGTGAAGCACCTTTGGCTGCAATTACAGCCTCAAGTCTTCTTGGGTAGGACGCTACAAGCTTGGCACACCTGTATTTGTGGAGTTTCTCCCAGGTTGGATGGGGAGCTTCACTGCACAGCTATTTTCAGGTCTCTTTAGATCAGGTTCAAGTCTGGGCTCTGGCTAGGCCACTCAAGGGCATTCAGAGTCCCGAAGCAACTCCTGCGTGGTCTTGGCTGTGTGCTTAGGGTCGTTGTCCTGTTGGAAGGTGAACCTTCGCCCCCAGTCTGAGGTCCTGAGTGCTCTCGAGCAGGTTTTCATCAAGGATCTCTCTGAACTTTGCTCTGTTCATCTTTGCCTTGATCCTGACTAGTCTCGCAGTCCCTGCCGCTGAAAAACATCCCCACAGTCTGATGCTGCCAACACCATGCTTCACTGTCGGGATGGTGCCAGGTTTCCTCCAGACGTGACTTTTGGCATTCAGAGTGACCATCGGGTTCTTGGTCACCTTCTTGTCCAAGGCTCTTTTCCCCCGATTGCTCAGTTTGGCGGGGCGGCCAGCTCTAGGAATAGTCTTGGTGGTTCAAACTTCTTTCATTTAAGAATGATGGAGGCCACTGTGTTCTTAGGGACCTTCAATGCTGCAGAAATATTTTGAAACCCTTCCCCATATCTGTGCCTCAACACAATCCTGTCTTGTAGCTCTCGACAATTCCTTCGCCCTTATGGCTTGGTTTTTGCTCTGACATGCACTGTGTCGTGACGTGACTTTCATTAATCTGATGACCCCTTATTTATTTAATCCACGGACTATGTTTAATTGTTACCCGATTAAATGAATAATGAAACAATTAACTCATTAGGAATTTGGGACACCACGAGAGTGGTTGTTTAAAGAGTTACCATCTTCTAAATTAAACTCCAATGGTATTAAATCATAACATCTTATCATATCATCATTCTGAACAGTCGTAACTTCCTGCATTTGTAAAAACACAAGCCTTACTTATGATTCAGTACTACGCTAATTGGGTTAATTATTTATTTGCTAGCTAACTAAGTAATAACACAGAATAAACATACACACTTAATGGTAAAAAGGTCCATGCAGACTGAAAACATATGGCGGCTTGTTACGAAGAATATGGAGGGAGAGAGACTGGCGGCAGTCAGTCACCCCTTACAGTCAGACGCAGGAGAGCAAACGGTGCAGTTTAATAACAAAAATGTTCCATTTGCTCCTGAAGCTGCTTATTTGAAGATAGGCCAGCCAGCCGTGCCCATGGTCCAGTGGGGTGATGAGAGTAGTGTACTACGGGGATTTGACAAGAGTAATAGGATGGTTTGAAGAGTTTGCTTTTGTAGATATTTGACTCAGGACAGCTTATCAGCCCTACCAGTCTTTGTTCAAGAGGGGAGTTTTCTCCTCTCTCCAAATCGTATTGTTAGTCAGAGTTTGAATCAATTTACATGTGCAGCTGTAGCCTGGCGATCTTCTGGTCTAGTCTGGGAGGTGAGTTTATTTTCTTCACCTTGTTTTGAGGTTCAAAGTTCCAACCATTTCAAACATGTAGCTACCGCATCCACGCTTTTCTGGTCTAATGTGAATTTCTGTTATCAATCCTTTTATGCACTCTGGCCGAAGGGGACGGTTCCATCAGTCTGACACGCTCTCTGACCTCACTTGGGGCATGGCTACTTACTATGCTCAGTTTCTAGGAGATAGATTCTCTTATACCTCCTAAAATCACATCTTAACAAAAATACTTATACTTTTTCATATACAACGTTAAGTATGGAGATTTCATACCTGTAAATACTTTAAGTTACAGTATTTGCTTTATAAACATGTTAATGACATCACAAAATAAAAAACAATATAACATTCATTTTGTACAGATCGTCTCTGACCATCCCTCGTTCGTATGTTAGAAATATTGTTCCAGTATTTCCTTTATAAACATGTTAATGACATCACAAAATAAAAAACAATATAACATTCATTTTGTACAGATCGTCTCTGACCCTCGTTCGTATGTTAGAAATATTGTTCCAGTATTTGCTTTCGAGCGTGTTCGAGTTTTGGTGGGAAAAAGTATGTTAATAAAGAACATTCCTTGGTTTTGAGACCGAGATCTCCTTTCCTTTACATTTATGACAGGGTGTGAGCTGTCAAACCGTTGGACGCCAATCAGGTTGTAGAAACATTTTAGGGATTATCAATGGAAACAGGAGGCACCTGAGCTCAATTGAGTCTCATGGCAAAGGGTCTGAATACTTACGTAAATAAGGTATCTGATTTTTATTATTCTTTTATTTCAAAAACCTGTTTTCACTTTATCATTATGGCGTATTGTGTGTAGACTGCTGAGGATTTGTTTTATTTAATCCATTTTAGATTAAGGTTGTAACGTAACAAAATGTGAAATATATCAAGGGGTACTGTATACCTCAATAGAGCAGGCCATTATACCTCAATACAGTAGGTCATTATATACCTCAATACAGTAGCTGTTATACCTGAATATTGTTGTCTTATAGCTCAATCAAATAGAGCATTTTACCGCAATACAATAGGCCGTTATATCACAATACAGTGGGTCGTTATACCTCCATACAGTAGGCTTGTAACGGTGTTCTAGGTGTGGTGAAGGAGAGTCGGACCAAAACGCAGCGTGTAGATTGCAATCCATTTTTAATCAAACAAACGTAAACACGAAATAACACAAACACTACAAAACAATAAACGTAATGTGAAAACCGAAACAGCCTATACTTGTCAACTAACACAGCGACAGGAACAAAGACACTAAGGACAATCACCCACGACAAACTCAAAGAATATGGCTGCCTAAATATGGTTCCCAATCAGAGACAACGATAAACACCTGCCTCTAATTGAGAACCACTCCAGACAGCCATAGACTTAGCTAGATAACCACCTACGCTACAATCCCAATACTAACACCAAAACCACAAGACAAACACACCACAATTACAAAAACCCCATGCCACACCCTGGCCTGACCAAATACATAAAGAAAAACACAAAATACTTTGACCAGGGCATGACAGAACCCCCCCCCCCCTAAGGTGCGGACTCCCGAACGCACCTCAAAACAATAGGGAGGGTCCGGGTGGGCGTCTGTCCATGGTGGCGGATCCGGCGCGGGACGTGGACCCCACTCATTTAATGTCTTAGTCCCCTCTCCCTTCGTCACTGGATAGTCCACCCTCGCCGCCGACCATGGCCTAGTAGTCCTCACCCAGAACCCCACTGGACTGAGGAGCAGATCGGGACTGAAGGACAGCTCGGGACTGAGGCAGCTCGGGACTGAGGGGAAGCTCGGGAGTGAGAGAAAGCTCAGGAGTGAGAGGAAGCTCAGGAGTGAGAGGAAGCTCAGGAGTGAGAGGAAGCTCAGGCAGGTAGATAGATCTACCAGATCCTGGCTGGCTGGTGGTTTCAGCAGATCCTGGCTGACTGGCAGAATCTGTCTGACTGGCAGATCTGGAAGAGTCTGGTTGACTGGCAGATCTGGAAGAGTCTGGTTGACTGGCAGATCTGGAAGAGTCTGGCCAATATACCTCAATACACTAGATAGTTATACCTCAATATAGTAGGCCAATATACCTCAATACAGTAGGTCGTTATACCTCAATACAGTAGGTCATTATACCTCAATACAGTAGGACAATATATCTCAATACACTAGGTAGTTATACCTCAATACACTAGATAGTTATACCTCAATACAGTAGGTCATTATACCTCAATACAGTAGGTCATTATACCTCAATACAGTAGGCCAATATACCTCAATACACTAGATAGTTATACCTTAATACAGTAGATAGTTATACCTCAATACACTAGATAGTTATTCCTCAATACAGTAGGTCGTTATACCTCAATACAGTAGGTCATTATACCTCAATACAGTAGGCCAATATACCTCAATACACTAGATAGTTATACCTCAATACAGTAGGTCATTATACCTCAATACAGTAGGCCAATATACCTCAATACAGTAGGTCGTTATAACTCAATACAGTAGGTCATTATACCTCAATACAGTAGGTCATTATACCTCAATACAGTAGGTAGTTACACCTAAATTGTCTATTTTGCTCATTTCTAATGGTCATGAAAAAAACACGTAGTCTCTCCCGTAAGGAAGATGTATTTCGGTGAGTATAAATGGACAAACCTGGATAAATAAAGTAGAATGAAAGACCTCATTGTTTGATTATATTGACTAAAGCAGTTTGTTGGATGATCTAACCTGTATTTTCCTATACTAGAAGTGCCATATGCAGAGCCATATGCCTAAAATCCATTTTCTTAAGAATTACAATTTACCCAGGCTTTTGGTAGGTTTGAGGGGGAGGATTTATAGTTACTGAGTTTAGGCACGGCTCATTGCACCAAATACTTTTTGAATTAGGATCAATTTATGTCAAGGTCACAAAATCCCTGATGTCACCGTGATTAAAAAGGCAGTAAATCACACAATCAAGTATATCAACTTCTACACAGAGACAAAAAGACAGTGAATCTCTCAATCATGTTTATCAACGTATACACAGTGACAGAGATGCAGATAATTACATTATCAAGTGTATCAACGTCTACAAAGAGACAGAGTGAATCACACAGTTAATTTTAATAACGTCTACAGAGACACAGTGATACAAATCTACAACACAGGGGATAATACACATCTACAACACATGGATAATACACATCTACAACACAGGGGATAATACACATCTACAACACAGGGGATAATACACATCTACAACACAGGGATGATAGGTATCTACAACACAAGGATTTTACACATCTACAACACATGGATAATACACACCTACAACACAGGGGATAATACACATCTACAACACATGGATAATACACATCTACAACACAGGGGATAATACACATCTACAACACAGGGATGATAGGTATCTACAACACAAGGATTTTACACATCTACAACACAGGGGATAATACACATCTACAACACAGGGATGATAGGTATCTACAACACAAGGATTTTACACATCTACAACACAGGGGATAATACACATCTACAACACAGGGATGATAGATATCTACAACACTGGGGATAATACACATCTACAACACAGGGATGATAGGTATCTACAACACAGGGATAATACACATCTACTACCCAGGGATGATACACATCTGCAACACAGGGGATAATACACACCTACAACACAGGGATAATACACACCTACAACACAGGGATAATACACACCTACAACACAGGGATTATACACATTACAACACAGGGGATAATAAACACCTACAACACAGGGATAATACACACCTACAACACCGTGATGATATGTATCTACAACACAGGGATAATACACATCTACAACACAGGGGATAATACACACCTACAACACAGGGATGACAGGTATCTACAACACAGGGGATACTGCTCATCTAAAACACAGGGGATAATACACACCTACA
This sequence comes from Oncorhynchus kisutch, assembly GCF_002021735.2. Lineage (NCBI taxonomy): Eukaryota > Metazoa > Chordata > Actinopteri > Salmoniformes > Salmonidae > Oncorhynchus > Oncorhynchus kisutch. Next base: position 679,807 of record NC_034191.2, read on the forward strand.
ACACAGGGAATAATACACATCTACAACACAGGTGATAGGTATCTACAACACAGGTGATAGCTATCTACAACATAGGTGATAGGTATCTACAACACAGGTGATAGCTATCTACAACATAGTTGATAGGTATCTACAACACAGGTGGTAGGTATCTACAACACAGGTGATAGGTATCTACCACACAGGTGATAGGTATCTACAACACAGGTGATAGGTATCTACCACACAGGTGATAGGTGTCTACAACACAGGTGATAGGTATCTACAACACAGGTGATAGGTGTCTACAACACAGGTGATAGGTGTCTACAACACAGGTGATAGGTATCTACAACACAGGTTATAGGTATCTACCACACAGGAATGATACACATCTACAACACAGAGGTGACACACTCACACACACAAACACACACAGTAGGTGATACTCTCATGTTCAAACAGCCCAGCGCTTCCTACCAGCTGACCAGACCAAGCCCCAAGACTACCTGACATGATGACTCCTTGCTGTCCCCAGTCCACCTGGCCATGCTGCTGCTCCAGTTTCAAATTCCACCTGACTGTGCTGCTGCTCCAGTTTCAACTGTTCTGCCTTATTATTATTCGACCATGCTGGTCATTTATGAACATTTGAACATCTTGGCCATGTTCTGTTATAATCTCCACCCGGCACAGCCAGAAGAGGACTGGCCACCCCACATAGCCTGGTTCCTCTCTAGGTTTCTTCCTAGGTATTGGCCTTTCTAGGGAGTTTTTCCTAGCCACTGTGCTTCTACACCTGCATTGCTTGCTGTTTGGGGTTTTAGGCTGGGTTTCTGTACAGCACTTTGAGATATCAGCTGATGTACGAAGGGCTATATAAATAAATTTGATTTGATTTTGATTTGAAGGTTGACTGGTCACATGAAAAATGCTTCCTACCAGCTGACCAGACCAAGGTTGACTGGTCACATGAAAAATGCTTCCTACCAGCTGACCAGACCAAGGTTGACTGGTCACATGAAAAATGCTTCCTACCAGCTGACCAGACCAAGGTTGACTGGTCACATGAAAAATGCTTCCTACCAGCTGACCAGACCAAGGTTGACTGGTCACATGAAAAATGCTTCCTACCAGCTGACCAGACCAAGGTTGACTGGTCACATGAAAAATGCTTCCTACCAGCTGACCAGACCAAGGTTGACTGGTCACATGAAAAATGCTTCCTACCAGCTGACCAGACCAAGGTTGACTGGTCACATGAAAAATGCTTCCTACCAGCTGACCAGACCAAGGTTGACTGGTCACATGACCAGACCAAGATGCAACTGAAGATTTTATGAGCCGTTATATGTTCTTGGTTAGAAAGTGTCATTCTCCCTTTGCCAAGGATGGAGTAGGAAGGGCTGATGGCTTCCCTTGGCAGGGAAATGAAAAGGTTAACAGTCTTCAAGTATTGATTAAGGGGGAGGGTACAGAACCCAGGCGGTGCCAGGCGAAACATACAGACAGACACACAAACTCACAAATGCACAAGCACGCACACACTCATGATCCCACACACACATCACATGTATGCACACTTGTGAGCAGAGACACACACAAACATACCCCTTATGGCATTAGGTTTAACTCCCACTCAAAGAAATCATCCCTGTTATCATCATCCCTGTCCTAATGGGATGATTCTCCCTGTTCTCATCCCTGTCCAAATGGCGATGAATCTCCCTGTTCACCTTCCAGTCCTAATGGGGATTATTCTCCCTGTTCTCCTTCCGTTCCTAATGGGGATGAATCTCCCTGTTCTCCTTCTGTTCCTAATGGGGGTGAATCTCCCTGTTCTCCTTCTGTTCCTAATGGGGATGAATCTCCCTGTTCTCCTTCCGTTCCTAATGGGGATGAATCTCCCTGTTCTCCTTCCGTTCCTAATGGGGATGAATCTCCCTGTTCTCCTTCCGTTCCTAATGGGGATGAATCTCCCTGTTCTCCTTCCGTTCCTAATGGGGGTGAATCTCCCTGTTCTCCTTCCGTTCCTAATGGGGGTGAATCTCCCTGTTCTCCTTCCGTTCCTAATGGGGATGAATCTCCCTGTTCTCCTTCCGTTCCTAATGGGGATGAATCTCCCTGTTCTCCTTCCGTTCCTAATGGGGATGAATCTCCCTGTTCTCCTTCCGTTCCTAATGGGGGTGAATCTCCCTGTTCTCCTTCCGTTCCTAATGGGGATGAATCTCCCTGTTCTCCTTCCGTTCCTAATGGGGATGAATCTCCCTGTTCTCCTTCCGTTCCTAATGGGGATGAATCTCCCTGTTCTCCTTCCGTTCCTAATGCCATTGGCTCCCATACAGCAGCAAGTCACACCTCACTAGCACATTTCAGACTGATCTGCCTCTCTGCCTCTTCCTTCAGGCTTATGCCTTTAATATTGTTAATTTTATACCATCTTCACTTATCATTGCTGAGCTATGAAGGACTCATTGAGCTCAGTAATTGGGATGGCTAAGATTTAAAAGCTGGCAGTCAGATGGGGTTGGCTAATTTATTAACCCTTGATTAGTCTCTGGGTAATCAAGATGGACTGATGTTAATGCAACTAAACAGCATGTGCTGTATGTAGAAGAAATGGGCTGTTTGACAGGAAAATAAACTAAAACTCATTTGATGAATCAGACTCTACATTTCCCTTTCCCTTAATTAGAAACTGCATGAAATGAAAGTACACAGTTGGTACTTCCATTTCTGCCATGTTTGGTACTGAAACTAAAGGTGAGATTCAGGGTTCCATACAGATGTAGGACCTTAATTTGATAAACCTGTTGCAGGAGAACTTTTCTTTAACTGGTATTTTACACCAAATTGGTTCGGAGAGGTTTTTCAAACTGGCGGGTTTCCCCCCTTCGGTTTCTTTGGACTGGTGTGAAAACTATCCACACTAAGGAGCGCACTTGTAAGGTGTGCGTGTTGGTGTCAGGGAAGTCAGGCGCAGGAGAACGAACTTGGTATAAACAGAGTTGTTTAATAAATGCTGATAAAACTCCAAAAACCAAAATGTACAAAAAAACAAAAGTGGGTACAAAACCCGTCGCACACCAACACAATACATGCACATCACATACAATCAAACAATCTCCGGCAAAACATGAGGGGAAACAGAGGGTTAAATACACAACATGTAATTGATGGGATTGGAACCAGGTGTGTAGGAAGACAAGACAAAACCAATGGAAAATGAAAAATGGATCAGTGAAGGCTAGAAGGCCGGTGACGTCGACCGCCGAACACTGCCCGAACAAGGAGAGGGACCGACTTCGGCGGAAGTCGTGACAGCACTAAACACCGTTGTTTTTGGAAGACCAAATCGAAAGTAACACAGTATCAAGTTTGGGACAAACAAGTTATGTTTCAAGATAATCATAGATTTATTTTTCTACAATAAAAAAAAATGACCTGCATGAAACGTGATTTTGTTTAGGCATTTTAGTTCATTTGACAGTTGGCATTAAAAAACCAACCAAATGAAAAAAATACAACGTAAAAAACAATCGAACTCTGATTGGAACGATACACGTCATGTGTGAAAACACCCTAAAAAGTCATGCATTTGATGTTTAAAACGCTTCTGTAGTTGATCATTTCCACTTTTAAATTTCAGACTTGATTTTCCCTTACGAAAAAAGGTATCAATCCTTACAAAAATGTCCATTAATTATATCACATAATAATTCAAATTTATTGTTGATACAGGATTATTTTTCTGCTGAAGCAAACTGTCTCAAATAAAGATCCTTCATCTCATCTCAAACTGTCTGATGTTGCCTGACAGACCATGAAGATGATGATGTACAGTATACTGCATGTAAGATCCCACAGTTGACAGTGAATGTCAAAGCAAAAAACAATCCATGAGGTGGAAGGAATTGTCCATAGAGCTCAGAGACAGGATTGTGTTGAGGCACAGATCTGGGGAAAGATACCAAAACATAACTGCTCTATTGAAGGTCCCCAAGAACACAGTGGCCTCCATCATTCTTAAATGGAAGAAGTTTTGGCTCTTCCTAGAGCTTGCTGCCCAGACAAACTGAGCAATCGGGGGAAAAGGGCCTTGGTCAGGGAGGTGACTCTTATATAGGCAGGTGTGCCTTTCCAAATCATGTCCAATCAATTGAATTTCCACAGGTGAACTCCAATCAAGTTGTACAAAGGATGATGAATGGAAACAGCATGCACCTTAGCTCAATTTCAAGACTCATACCAAAGGGTCTGAATACTTATGTAAATAAGGTATTTCTTTTTATAATAAAAACAGAAATGCTTTATTAAAACCTGATGTCAGTTTGTCATTATGTGTGTAGACTGATGAGGAAATGTTTTGATTGAATCCTATTTAGAGTAAGGCTGTAAAGTAACATGTGGAAAAAGGGCTTTGACCACTTTGCGAATGCACTGTATATACAGCACCAATCAAGTTTGGACACAGCTATTCCTTCCAGGGTTGTTCTTTATTTGTACTTTTTTCTACATTGTAGAATAATATTAAAGACATCAAAACTATGAAATAACAGATATGGAATCATGTAGTAACCAAAGAAGTGTTAAACAAATCAAAATATATTTTATATTTGAGATTCTTCAAAGTAGCCACCCTTTGCCTTGATGACAGCTTTGCAAACTCTTCGCATTCTCTTAACCAGCTTCATGAGGTAGTCACCTGGAATGCATTTCAATTAACAGTTGTGCGTTGTAAAAGTTATTTTGACCAAGTCCATATTATGGCAGGATCAGCTCAAATAAGCAAAGAGAAATGACAGTCCATTATTACTTTAAGACATGAAGGTCAGTCAATGTGAGAAATTTCAAGAACTTTGAAAGTTTCTTCAAGTGCAGTCGCAAAAACCATCAAGTGCTATGATGAAACTGGTTCTCATGAGGACCGCCACAGGAAAGGAAGACCCAGCGTTGCTCTAGAGGACATGTTCATTAGAGTTACCAGCTCAAATAAATGCTTCACAGAGTTCAAATAACGGACACGTCTCAACATCGACTGTTCAGAAGAGACTCCATCAATCAGGCCTTCATGGTTGAATTGCTGCAAACAAACCACTAGTAAAGGACACGAATAACAAGAAGAGACTTTATTGGGCCAAGAAACACGAGCAATGTACATTAGACCGGTGGAAATCTGTCCTTTGGTCTGATGAGTCCAAATTTGAGATTTCCAGGTCCAACCGCTGTGTCTTTGTTTTTTTCACCTTTATTTAACCAGGTAGGCCAGTTCACCTTTATTTAACCAGGTAGACGCCAGTTCACCTTTATTTAACCAGGTAGGCCAGTTCACCTTTATTTAACCAGGTAGACGCCAGATCACCTTTATTTAACCAGGTAGGCCAGTTCACCTTTATTTAACCAGGTAGGCCAGTTCACCTTTATTAAACCAGGTAGGCCAGTTCACCTTTATTTAACCAGGTAGGTCAGATCACCTTTATTTAACCAGGTAGGTCAGATCACCTTTATTTAACCAGGTAGGCCAGTTCACCTTTATTTAACCAGGTAGGCCAGTTCACCTTTATTTAACCAGGTAGGCCAGTTCACCTTTATTTAACCAGGTAGGCCAGTTCACCTTTATTTAACCAGGTAGGCCAGATCACCTTTATTTAACCAGGTAGGCCAGTTCACCTTTATTTAACCAGGTAGGCCAGTTCACCTGTATTTAACCAGGTAGGCCAGTTCACCTTTATTTAACCAGGTAGGCCAGATCACCTTTATTTAACCAGGTAGGCCAGATCACCTTTATTTAACCAGGTAGGCCAGTTCACCTTTATTTAACCAGGTAGGCCAGTTCACCTTTATTTAACCAGGTAGACCAGATCACCTTTATTTAACCAGGTAGACCAGATCATCTTTATTTAACCAGGTAGGACAGTTCACCTTTATTTAACCAGGTAGGCCAGTTCACCTTTAAGGGTGAAGGGCACTGCCAGAGCCCTGCAAAATGACCTCCATCAGGCCACAAATGTGCATGTGTCTGCTCAAACGGTCAGAAACAGACTCCATGAGGGTGGTATGAGGGCCCGACGTCCACAGGTGGGGGTTGTGCTTACAGCCCAACACCGTGCAGGATGTTTTTCATTTGCCAGAGAACACCAAGATTGGCAAATTCACCACTGGCGCCCTGTGCTCTTCACAGATGAAAGCAGATTCATACTGAGCACATGTGACAGACGTGACAGAGTATGGAGACGCTGTGGAGAACGTTCTGCTGCCTGCAACATCCGCCAGCATGACCGGTTTGGCGGTGGGTCAGTCATGGTGTGGGGTGGCCGCACAGCCCTCCATGTGCTCACCAGAGGTAGCCTGACTGCCATTAGGTACCGAGATGAAATCCTCAGACCCCTTGTGAGACCATATGCTGGTGCGGTTGGCCCTGGGTTCCTCCTAATGCAAGACAATGCTAGACCTCATGTGGCTGGAGTGTGTCAGCAGTTCCTGCAAGAGGAAGGCATTGATGCTATGGACTGGCCAGCCCGTTCCCCAGACCTGAATCCAATTGAGCATATCTGGGACATCATGTCTCGCTCCATCCACCAACGCCATGTTGCACCACAGACTGTCCAGGAGTTGGCGGATGCTTTAGTCCAGGTCTGGGAGGAGATCCCTCAGGAGACCATCCGCCACCTCATCAGGAGCATGCCCAGGCGTTGTAGGTAGGTCATACAGGCACGTGGAGGCCACACACACTACTGAGCCTCATTTTGACATGTTTTAGCCTCATTGACTAATTTTGACTTGTTTTAGTCTCATTGACATTTTTTAGCCTCATTTTGACATTACATCAAAGTTGGATCAGCCTGTAGTGTGGTTTTCCACTTTAATTTTGAGTGTGACTCCAAATCCAGACCTCCATGGGTTGATACATTTGAATTCCATTGATAATTTTTGTGTGATTTTGTTGTCAGCACATTCAACTATGTAAAGAAAAAAGTATTTAATAAGATTATTTCATTCATTCAGATCTAGGATGTGGTATTTTAGTGTTCCCTTTATTTTTTTGAGCAGTGTATATATACAGTGTGTGAAAATGGAGTAAGATTAGGGAGGTAAGGCAATAAATAGGCCATAGTAGTGAAATAATTACAATTTAGCTATTAAACACTGGAGTGATAGATGTGCAGAAGATGACTGTGCAAGTAGAGATACTGGGGTGCAAAGGAGCACAAAATAATAACAATATGGGGATGAGGTAGTTGGGTGGGCTATTTACAGATGGGCTGATTATAGGTGCAATGAACGAGCTGCTCTGACAGCTGATGCTTAATACATTTAGTGAGGGAGATATAAGACTCCAGGTTCAGTGATTTTTGCAATTCGTTCCTGTCATTGGCAGCAGACAACTGGAAGAAAAGATGGCCAAAGAGAAGTTGGCTTTGGGGATGACCAGTGAAATATACCTGCTGAAGCACGTGCCTTGGGTGGGTGACCAGTGAGCTGAGATAAGGCAGGGCTTTACCTAGCAGCAACTTATAGATGTGGTCATCTATAAGCCAGTGGGTTTGTGGGTTTGCATCTATAAGCCAGTGGGTTTGGCGACGAGTATGAAGCGAGGGCCAACCAACAAGAGCATACAGGTCGCAGTGGTGGGTTGTATATGGGGCTTTGGTGACAAAACAGATGCTTGACATCATGGGAAAATCCAAAGAAATCAGCCAAGACCTCCACAAGTCTGGTTCATCCTTGGGAGCATTTTCCAAATGCCTGAAGGTACCATGTTTGTCTGCACAAACAATAGTCCACAAGTATAAACACCATGGGACCACGCAGCCATCATAGACTGGGATAGGGATTGATTGAATATGTCCGTAGGAGACACATTCTGTCTCCTAGAGATGAACTTACTTTGGTGGAAAAAGTGCAAATCAATCCCAGAACAACAGCAAAGGACCTTGTGAAAATGCTGGAGGAAACAGGTACAAAAGTATCTATATCCGTGAAGCACGGGGGTGGCAGAGTCATGTTGTGGGGGTGGTAGAGTCACATTGTGGGGGTGGCAACATCATGTTGTGGGGGTAGCAGAATCATGTTGTGGGGGTGGCAGAGTCACATTGTGGGGGTGGCAGAGTCATGTTGTGGGGGTGACAGCATCATGTTGTGGGGGTGGCAGAGTCATGTTGTGGGGGTGGCAGCATCATGTTGTGGGGGTGGCAGAGTCATGTTGTGGGGGTGGCAGAGTCATGTTGTGGGGGTGGCAGCATCATGTTGTGGGGGTGGCAGAGTCATGTTGTGGGGGTGGCAGAGTCACGTTGTGGGGGTGGCAGAGACATGTTGTGGGGGTGGCAGAGACACGTTGTGGGGGTGGCAGAGTCACGTTGTGGGGGTGGCAGAGTCACGTTGTGGGGGTGGCAGAGTCACGTTGTGGGGGTGGCAGAGTCACGTTGTGGGGGTGGCAGAGTCACGTTGTGGGGGTGGCAGAGATATGTTGTGGGGGTGGCAGAGTCATGTTGTGGGGGTGGCAGAATCACGTTGTGGGGGTGGCAGAGGCATGTTGTGGGGGTGCTTCTGCTGCAGGAGGGACTGGTGCAAAATAGATGGCACCGTGAGAAAGAAAATTATGTGGATATATTGAAGCAGCATCTCAAGACATCAGTCAGGAGGTTAACGCTTGGTCACAAATGGGTCTTCCAAACGGACAATGACCCCAAGCATACTTCCAAAGTAAAAATAACAAAGTCATGGTATTGGAGTGGTGATCACAAATCCCTGACCTCAATACCATAGAGGGCTGAACTGAAAAAGCGTATGCGAGCAAGGAGGCCTACAAACCTGACTCAGTTACACCAGCTCTGTCAGGAGGGATGGGACAAAATTCACCCAACTTATTGTGGAAAGCTTGTGGAAGGCTTCCCAAAATGTTTGACCCAAGTTAAACAATTTAAAGGCAATGCTACCAAATACTAATTGTGTGTATGTAAACTTCTGACACACTGGGAATGTGATTAAAGAAATAAAAGCTGAAATAAATCATTCTCTCTACTATTATAAATAACGAAATCACTTTTTTGCCCGCTTTGAGGACAATACAATGCCACTGACACGGCCCGCAACTAAAACATGCGGACTCTCCTTCACTGCAGCCGACCTGAGGAAAACATTTAAACGTGTCAACCCTCGCAAGGCTGCAGGCCCAGACGGCATCCCCAGCCGCGCCCTCAGAGCATGCGCAGACCAGCTGGCTGGTGTGTTTACGGACATATTCAATCAATCCCTATCCCAGTCTGTTGTTCCCACATGCTTCAAGAGGGCCACCATTGTTCCTGTTCCCAAGAAAGCTAAGGTAACTGAGCTAAACGACTACCGCCCCGTAGCACTCACTTCCGTCATCATGAAGTGCTTTGAGAGAATAGTCAAGGACCATATCGCCTCACCCTAGACCCACTCCAATTTGCTTACCGCCCAAATAGGTCCACAGACGATGCAATCTCAACCATACTGCACACTGCCCTAACCCATCTGGACAAGAGTAATACCTATGTGAGAATGCTGTTCATCGACTACAGCTCGGCATTTAACACCATAGTGCCCTCCAAGCTCGTCATCAAGCTCGAGACCCTGGGTCTCGACCCCGCCCTGTGCAACTGGGTACTGGACTTCCTGACGGGCCGCCCCCAGGTGGTGAGGGTAGGCAACAACATTTCCACCCCGCTGATCCTCAACACTGGGGCCCCACAAGGGTGCGTTCTGAGCCCTCTCCTGTACTCCCTGTTCACCCACGACTGCGTGGCCACGCACGCCTCCAACTCAATCATCAAGTTTGCGGACGACACAACAGTGGTAGGCTTGATTACCAACAATGACGAGACGGCCTACAGGGAGGAGGTGAGGGCCCTCGGAGTGTGGTGTCAGGAAAATAACCTCACACTCAACGTCAACAAAACTAAGGAGATGATTGTGGACTTCAGGAAACAGCAGAGGGAACACCCCCCTATCCACATTGATGGAACAGTAGTGGAGAGGGTAGTAAGTTTTAAGTTCCTTGGCGTACACATCACAGACAAACTGAATTGGTCCACCCACACAGACAGCATCGTGAAGAAGGCGCAGCAGCGCCTCTTCAACCTCAGGAGGCTGAAGAAATTCGGCCTGTCACCAAAAGCAGTCACAAACTTCTACAGATGCACAATCGAGAGCATCCTGTTGGGCTGTATCACCGCCTGGTACGGCAACTGCTCCGCCCACAACCGTAAGGCTCTCCAGAGGGTAGTGAGGTCTGCACAACGCATCACCGGGGGCAAACTACCTGCCCTCCAGGACACCTACACCACCCAATGTCACAGGAAGGCCATAAAGATCATCAAGGACAACAACCACCCAAGCCACTGCCTGTTCACCCCGCTATCGTCCAGAAGGCGAGGTCAGTACAGGTGCATCAAAGCTGGGACCGAGAGACTGAAAAACAGCTTCTATCTCAAGGCCATCAGACTGTTAAACAGCCACCACTAACATTGAGTGGCTGCTGCCAACACACTGACTCAACTCCAGCCACTTTAATAATGGGAATTGATGGGAAATGATGTATCACTAGCCACTTTAAACAATGCTACCTAATATAATGTTTACATACCCTACATTATTCATCTCATATGTATACGTCTATACTGTACTCTATATCATCTACTGCATCTTTATGTAATACATGTATCACTAGCCACTTTAACTATGCCACTTTGTTTACATACTCATCTCATGTGTATATACTGTACTCAATACCATCTACTGTATCTTGCCTATACCATTCTGTACCATCACTCATTCATATATCTTTATGTACATATTCTTTATCCCCTTACACTTGTGTCTATAAGGTAGTAGTTTTGGAATTGTTAGCTAGATTACTTGTTGGTTATTACTGCATTGTTGGAACTAGAAGCACAAGCATTTCACTACACTCGCATTAACATCTGCTAACCATGTGTATGTGACATAACATTTGATTTGATTTGATTTATTCTGACATTTCACTTTCTTATAATGAAGTGGTGATCCTGACTGACCTAAAACAGGGAATTTGTGAAAAACAGAGTTTCAATGTCTTTGGCTAAGGTGTATGTAAACGTTCTGCTTCCACTGTATATATATATATATATATATATATATACATATACTGAACAACCATATAAACACACCATACCACCATTTCAATGATTTGACTGAGTTACTTGTTCATATAAAGAAATCAGTCGAAATGAAATAAATGTATTAGGCCCTAATCTATTTCACTTGACTTCTCTTCACTTGATTTCACTTGACTAGGCAGGGGCGCAACGTTGTTACAAGTGGTCAGCGGTTGTGAGGCCGTTTGGACGTACTGCCAAATTCTCTATAAGATCCCAAACGTTTATAGTCTCGTACCCCTTCAAACATTATGTTGTGTGACAAAACTGCACATTTTAGAGTGGCCTTTTATTGTCCCCAGCACAAGGTGCACCTGTGTAATGATCATGGTGTTTAATCAGCTTCTTCATTTGCCACACCTGTCAGGTGGATGGATTATCTTGGCAAAGGAGAAATGCTCACTAATAGGGATGTAAACAAATTTGTGCAACAACATTTGAGAGAAATATGTGTTTTGTGCATCTTTGGTGGCAGTGGGGTTATGGTATGGGCAGGCATCAGTTACAGACAATGAACACACTTACATGTTATCAATGCCACTGGCTACACACTGGTTGGATCAATGTTGTTTCCACGTCATTCCACATTTTTTTATTTTTATTGACATCTGTGCCAAGTGGGCAGACACTTAATGTGAGTCTGGAAAGGGGAGGATTGGTGATAGGATGTCTAGCTATCTGGAGACAGGGGAGGATGGGTGATAGGATGAGTAGCTATCTGGAGACAGGGGAGGATGGGTGAAAGGATGAGTAGCTATCTGGAGACAGGGGAGGATGGGTGAAAGGATGAGTAGCTATCTTCTCCTCCTCCTGCTGTCCTCCTCCTCCTGTCCTTCTCTTCTCCTGTCCTCTTCTCCCCCTGTCCTCCTCTCCTCCTTCTCCTGTCCTCCTCCTCCCCCTGTCCTCATCCCCCTCACCCTGTCCTCCTCCTCCCCCTGGTTTCAGGTTTCGTGCTAAACAGGCGTCTTTAGACTGAATGATTCCCCAGTCTTGCCTTAGGCGTTTCTCATTTCAAGAGAGAGAGAGAGAGTGAAGAAAGACGAGTGAGGAGTGGAGGAAAAGTAACAGCTAGCAACCACCTGAACTTGACAAGAATGTCTTTAAAGCCTGCATGAGCCTAGTTCAGGATGTGAGCAGCATCAGATTTCTCAGGAGCCAAGTACAGAGAGGCCGGACTTGGATATCTCTCTGCTAACTTTATATTACACACTCAATCAATTATACATGTGCACACATATACACACACAAACATACCCCCCCCCCCCACACACACACACAAACATACCCCTCCCCCCCCACACACACACACAAACATACCCCTCCACCCCCCCCCCCACACACACAAACATACCCCCCCCCCCCACACACACACACAAACATACCCCTCCACCCCCCACACACACACACAAACATACCCCTCCACCCCCCACACACACACACAAACATACCCCTCCACCCCCCACACACACACACAAACATACCCCCCCCCCCACACACACACACAAACATACCCCTCCACCCCCCACACACACACACAAACATACCCCTCCACCCCCCACACACACACACAAACATACCCCTCCACCCCCCACACACACACACAAACATACCCCTCCACCCCCCACACACACACACAAACATACCCCTCCACCCCCCACACACACACACACAAACATACCCCTCCACCCCCCACACACACACACACAAACATACCCCTCCACCCCCCACACACACACACACAAACATACCCCTCCACCCCCCACACACACACACACAAACATACCCCTCCACCCCCCACACACACACACAAACATACCCCTCCACCCCCCACACACACACACAAACATACCCCTCCACCCCCCACACACACACACACAAACATACCCCTCCACCCCCCACACACACAAACATACCCCTCCACCACACACACACACACACACAAACATACCCCTCCACCACACACACACACACACAAACATACATACCCCTCCACCCCCCACACATCACACACAAATCACACACACACATCACATCACACACATCACTCTCTCTAATTTGATGTTGTTGTTGACTTTCTGCCTGTCACACAGCAGTCCTCCACGGTGGACCTGATGATCAGAAGCATCTTACTGCAGCATGCTGGGAAATACAGCTGCCGGGCTCAGACCAGCGCCGACACTTTGTTTGCTGAGGCTGAAGTCCTTGTCAGAGGTGAGCTCATTATCCCTCAAGTCGACAGCAGGAACATGGGGCATTTGGGAAGCAGCCCGAACCTACCCCCTGTGATAAACTAAACTATCAGGGGGATGAGAAAAAGCTAACTGTGGATTAGTAGTTAGGGGGCTAGTTATGAGAAATGTGTGAGAAATAGTGTGAGAAATAAATGCCCCTAATCTCCTGATCCAGGGTCATATTTTGTTTCATCCTCTAATGGTTAAGGTTAGGATTGATGCTAGGGTACATTTATCCTATACCAGCGGTTAGGGTCACATTCAACCCTCCTCCTGACACTATCACTCAACCTCTCTGACACAGATCACAACTTTTTTTATTTGACCTTTATTTAACTAGGCAAGTCAAGTAAAAATTCTTATTTTCAATGACGGCCTAGGAACAGTGGGTTAACTGCCTGTTCAGGGGCAGAACGACAGATTTTTACCTTGTCAGCTCGTGGGTTTGAACTTGCAACCTTCCGGTTACTAGTCCAACGCTCTAACCACTAGGCTACCCTGTGGAGGGGGACAGGAGGAGGAGGAGGACAGGATGAGGAGGAGGACGTGGAGGAGAGGAGGACAGGAGGAGATGAGGACAGGAGGAGGAGGGGGACAGGAGGTGGAGGTGGAGGAGAGGAGGACAGTGCTTCTACACCTGCATTGCTTGCTGTTTGGGGTTTTAGGCTGGGTTTCTGTACAGGACTTTGAGATATCAGCTGATGTACGAAGGGCTATATAAATACATTTGATTTGATTTGAGGAGGAGGAGGAGGAGGAGGAGAGGAGGAGGAGGGATTTGTTTGAATAGAACCAAGTATTGGCCTGTTTGAATGTCTCAGCAGTCTCAGCAGGAGGAGGAGAAGAGGACAGGGGGAGGAGGAGAAGAGGGACAGGGGAGGAGGAGGACAGGAGGAGGAGGACAGGATTATAAGGGGAAGAGGAGAGGAGGACTGGGGGAGGCGGAGAGGAGGACAGGGGGAAGAGGAAAGGACAGGAGGAGGACAGGAGGAGGAGTACAGGAGGAGGAGGACAGCAGGAGGAGGAGAAGAGAACAGGAGGAGTACAGGACTAGGAGAAGAGGACAGGGGGAGGACAGGGGGAGGAGGAGGAGGACAGGGGGAAGAGGAAAGGACAGGAGGAGGAGGAGGAGGACAGGAGGAGGAGGAGGAGGACAGGGGGAAGAGGAAAGGACAGGAGGATGAGAAGGAGGACAGGAGGAGGAGGAGGAGGAGGAGGACAGGAGGACAGGAGGAGGAGGAGGACAGGGGGAGGAGGAGGACAGGGGGAGGAGGAGGACAGGAGAAGGAGTAGAGGAGGACAGGGGGAGAAGAGAACAGGAGAAGAGGAGGACAGGAGGAGGAGGACAGCAGGAGGAGGAGAAGAGAACAGGAAGAGGACAGGACTAGGAGAGGAGGACAGGGGGAGGAGGAGGAGGACAGGGGGAGGAGGACAGGGGGAGGAGGAGGAGGACAGGGGGAGAAGAGGAGGACAGGAGAAGAGGAGGACAGGAGGAGGAGGAGGACAGGAGGAGGAGGAGAGGAGGACAGGGGGAGGAGTAGGACAGGAGGACAGGAGGACAGGGGGACAGGAGGAGGAGGAGGAGAACAGGGGGAGGAGGAGGACAGGGGGAGGACAGGAGAAGGAGGAGAGGAGGACAGGGGAAGAAGAGGACAGGAGAAGAGGAGGACAGGAGGAGGAGGAGGACGACAGCAGGAGGAGGAGAAGAGAACAGGAGGAGGACAGGACTAGGAGAGGAGGACAGGGGGAGGAGGAGGAGGAGGACAGGGGGAGGAGGAGAAGGATGGGGAGAAGAGGACAGGAGGAGGAGAAGAGAACAGGAGGAGGACAGGGAAAGAGGAAAGGACAGGAGGAGGAGAGGGAGGACAGGGGGAGGAGGAGGACAGGGGGAAGAGGAGGAGGACAGGAGGAGGAGGAGGAGGAGGAGGACAGGCGTAGGAGGAGGACAGGGGGAGGAGGAGGAGGACAGGGGGAGGAGGAGGACAGGAGAAGGAGGAGAGGAGGACAGGGGGAGAAGAGGACAGGAGAAGAGGAGGACCGGAGGAGGACGACAGCAGGAGGAGGAGAAGAGAACAGGATGAGGACAGGACTAGGAGAGTAGGACAGGGGGAGGCGGAGGACAGGGGGAGGAGGAGGACAGGGGGAGGAGGAGGAGGACAGGGGGAGGAGGAGAAGGAAAGGGGGAGGGGGAGGAGGGGAGGGGGAGAAGAGGACAGGAGAAGAGGAGGACAGGAGGAGGAGGAGGACAGGAGGAGGAGGAGGATAGGAGGACAGGAGGAGGAGGAGGAGGAGGAGGAGAAGGAGGAGGAGAAGAGAACAGGAGGAGAACAGGGGGAAGAGGAAAGGACAGGAGGAGGAGGAGGACAGGAGGAGGACAGGAGGAGGAGGAGGAGGAGGAGGACAGGGAGGGAGGACAGGGGGAGGAGGAGGACAGGAGAAGGAGGAGATGAGGACAGGGGGAGAAGAGGACAGGAGAAGAGGAGGACAGGAAGAGGAGGAGGAGGAGGACAGCAGGAGGAGGAGAAGAGAACTGGAGGAGGACAGGACTAGGAGAGGAGGACAGGGGGAGGAGGAGGAGGACAGGGGGAGAAGAGGACAGGAGAAGAAGAGGAAAGGAGTAGGAGGAGGGCAGCAGGAGGAGGAGAAGAGAACAGGAGGAGGACAGGAATAGGAGAGGAAGACAGGAGGAGGACAGGAGGGGATGAGGACAGGAGGAGGAGGACAGAAGGAGGATGACAGGAGGACAGGAGGAGGGATTTGTTTGAATAGAACCAAGTATTGGCCTGTTTGAATGTCTCAGCAGGTCATTATTTTGTCTCCTGCTGCATCACCCATGGAGGGCCCTTACAGGCCCTTTTAGTGAAAAGATGAGATGGGCTTCCTTCCCTGAGCTACACTCTAATGTCTGAATCTGACTCCACCATGATGTATTCTCCACCATTCAGATTACTTATTAAACCCACCATGCCACACAGCTCGCTCATAGTCCTCTCAATAGACATGAGAATCACACAGGAATCAAATGGAGCTCAATGACACCCTAATGATTTCCTAAATTCTGTTAACTCACTCGTGTGCAGTGATTTGATGGTTTGATGGTTTCATACACCTCGGTTTTAATGACTGACTGACTGCTGTGGAGCAGAACCTATTAAGGGCCATACAGACCAGACAGGGATGCGTATTTCACACTGTTCATCCAGACTAAAAAAACAAATCCTCCTCTACTGGTTAGCTAGTTCCCATGGCGACGCAGAATGCATATTAAATATTAATATCCCTCCTCGGAATGCAAATGTAACTTTCAAACCGACCCTTTTATGGACCCTTCTCTGAGATACACAGCGTTGGTTTTCATTGGCCAGCACCAGCTGTCAGGAGAGGTTGATTTCCAGCGTGTCTCTCACGGCTCCTCCTGTCCTCTCCTTCAGACTTTTTGGAATGTGTGTTTGTATGTGTTGCACCACTTGCAGATTACACATACTTCAGATGAAGCTACTGAGGTAAGCATATGTTTGACAGTTTGAAACCGAAGAAGGGTCCACATCCACACCATCACATTATCATGAAGTGATTGAAATGAAAAACTCATTCGTATTCATTTTAAGACCAAATTTGCAAGCCTGGGCACCCTCCAGGCCTCCCACTTCTTGTGTTGTGTTTTAACTTTGAATGAAAACAAAGGGGTTGAGACCTGTGCCGCTTTGGGCTGGCCTTCTGGGCAAGGTGAGTCTTTAGTTGATCCCTGAGCCGCTTTGGGCTGGCCTTCTGGGCAAGGTGAGTCTTTAGTTGATCCCTGAGCCGCTTTGGGCTGGCCTTCTGGGCAAGGTGAGTCTTTAGTTGATCCCTGAGCCGCTTTGGGCTGGCCTTCTGGGCAAGGTGAGTCTTTAGTTGATCCCTGAGCCGCTTTGGGCTGGCCTTCTGGGCAAGGTGAGTCTTTAGTTGAGACCTGTGCCGCTTTGGGCTGGCCTTCTGGGCAAGGTGAGTCTTTAGTTGATCCCTGAGCCGCTTTGGGCTGGCCTTCTGGGCAAGGTGAGTCTTTAGTTGATCCCTGAGCCGCTTTGGGCTGGCCTTCTGGGCAAGGTGAGTCTTTAGTTGATCCCTGAGCCGCTTTGGGCTGGCCTTCTCCACCAGTATCTCAGGTTCCCTCTAAATCAGACTGTCTCCACTAGTATCTCAGGTTCCCTCTAAATCATAATTTAAACTGTTTCCCCCAGTATCTCAGGTTCCCTCTAGATCAGGCTGTCTCCACTATTATCTCAGGTTCCCTCTAGATCAGACACAACCACAACTGGTACAAATTCAGGTTCCCTCTAGATCAGACTGTCTCCACCAGTATCTCAGGTTCCCTCTAAATCATAATTTATACTGTCTCCAACAGTATAAAATTGTAATTGTCACATGCTTGGTAACAACCGGTGTGGACTAACTAACTACTACCTATCCTACCCTGTCTTTCTAAGGTCTTCGAAAGCCAAGTCAACAAACAGATTACCTTCTTCACTATGCAATCTTGTTTCAGATCTGGTCATGGGTGCACCTCAGCCACACTCAAGGTTCTAAACGACATCATAACCGCCATCGATAAGAGACATTACTGTGCAGCCATATTCATCGACCTGGCCAAGGATTTCAACTCTGTCAATTACAACATTCTTATTGGCAGACTCGACAGCCTTGGTTTCTCAAATTATTGCCTAGCCTGGTTTACCAACTACTTCTCAGACAGAGTTCAGTGTGTATGGGGGTGCCACAAGGTTCAACCTCGGGCCGACTCTCTACTCTGTATACATCAATGATGTTGCTCTTGCTGCTGGTGATTCTCTGATACACCTCTAGGCAGACGATACCATTCTGTATACTTCTAGCCACTCTTTGGACACTGTGTTAACTAACCTCCAGATGAGCTTCAATGTCATACAACTTCTACACCTGCTTCTACACCTGCATTGAATGCTATTCAACCGATCGCTGCCTGCACCTGGCCGCCCGTCCAGCATCACTACTCTTGACGGTTCATTCTTAGAATACGTGGACAACTACAAATACCTCGGTGTCTGGTTAGACTGTAAACTCTCCTTCCAGACTCATTAAGCATATCCAATCCAAAATTAAATCTAGAATCGGCTTCCTATATCGCAACAAAGCATCCTTCTCTCATGCTGCCAAACATACCCTCGTAAAACTGACCATCCTACCGATCCTCGACTTCAGTGATGTCATCTATAAAATAGCCTCCAACACTCTATCACAGTGCCATCCATTTTGTCACCAAAGCCCCATATACAACCCACCGCTGTGACCTGTACGCTCTCGTTGGCTGGCCCTCGCTTTATACTCGTCGCCAAACCCACTGGCTCCAGATCATCTATAAGTCTCTGCTAGGTAAAGCCCCGCCTTATCTCAGCTCACTGGTCACCATAGCAGCACCCACTCATAGCACGCACTCCAGTGGGTATATCTCACTGGTCACCCACTAAGCCAATTCCTCCTTTGGTCGTCTTCCCTTCCAGTTCTCTGCTGCCAATGACTGGAACGAACTGCTAACAATCTCTGAAGCTGGAGACTCATATCTCCCTCACTAGCTTTAAGCGCCAGCTGTCAGAGCAGCTCACAGATCAGTGCACCTGTACATAACCCATCTGTAAACAGCCCATCTATCTACCTACCTCATCCCCATACTGTATTTATTTATTTATCTTGCTCCTTTGCTCCCCAGTAACTCTACTTGCACATTCATCTTCTGCACATCTACCATTCCAGTGAGTAATTGCTATATTGTAATTACTTCTCCACCATGGCCTATTTATTGCCTTAACTCCCGTATCTTACCTCATTTGCACTCACTGTATATAGACTTCTTGTTTTGTTTTGTTCTACTGACTTGGGGGGGCACCTGTACCAGGCTGGGGAGGGCACCTGTGCCAGACTGGGGGGGACAGACCAGGGCAGGGGGGGAGGCACCTGTACCAGACTGGGAGGGACAGACCAGGGCAGGGGGGGAGGCACCTGTACCACACTGGGAGAGACAGACTGGGGGGGGGGGCATCTGTACCAGACTGAGAGAGACAGGGGGGCACCTGTACCAGACTGGGAGAGACAGACCAGAGCAGGGGGGAGGGGGGTGGGGCAAGACCATGAAGATTATATAATCGCAAACCAGAACGGTAATAAAAATCGCTAACATCCAGACCAGAGTAGATGGTCACATAAAAGCAGGGAGCAACATGTTTGGTGATCAGTTCCAGTGTGATAGAGGAGGGACATACATGTGAGATGAGTAAAGCAGCAGGTAAACATTATTAAAGTGACTAGTGTTCCATTATTAAAGTGACTAGTGTTCCATTATTAAAGTGACCAGTGTTCCATTATTAAAGTGACCAGTGTTCCATTATTAAAGTGACCAGTGTTCCATTATTAAAGTGACCAGTGTTCCATTATTAAAGTGACTAGTGTTCCATTATTAACGTGACCAGTGATTCCATGTCTATGTATATTGGGCAGCAACATTTAAGGTGCAGGGTTGAGTAACCGGGTGGTAGCCAGCTGGTGATGGCTGTTTAACAGTCTGATGGACTTGAGATAGATGCTGTTTTTCAGTCTCTCGGGCCCAGCTTTGATGCACCTGTACTGACCTCGACTTCTGGATGCTAGCGGGGTGAACAGGCTGTGGCTCGGGTGGTTGATGTCCTTGATTATCTTTTTTGCCTTCCTGTGATATCGGGTGCTGTATGTGTCCTGGAGGGCAGGCAGTGTACCCCCGGTGATGCGTTAGGCAGACCGCACCACCCTTTAGAGAGCCCTGCTGTTGCGGCTGCTGCAGTTGCCGTACCAGGCGGTGATACAGCCTACAGGAAGCTCTCAATTGTGGATCTTGTACATGTTGGAAAGAGTCTTAAGGGCAAGGCAAAAATAATTCAGCCTCCTGAGGTTGAAGAGGCACTGTTGCACCTTCTTCACCACACTGTCAGTGATGTGTACTGCGAGGAACTAGGGGCGTGCTCCCTCTGTTGTTCCTGAATCAGCTCCATTTAGTTGACGTTGAGGGAGAGGTTACTTTCCTAGCACCACTCCGCCAGGACCTCCTCCCTGTAGGCCATCTCATCATTTTTGGTAATCAGTCCTACTACTGTTGTGTAGTCTACAAACTTGATGATTGAGTTGATGTGCGTGGCCACACAGTCATGGGTGAACAGAGAGTACAGGGCTGAGCACGCACCCTTGTGGGGCACCTGTATAGAAGATCAGCGAAGTGGAGGTTTCGCACCTTCAGCAAACCTGGGCAAACTATCAGGAAGTCCAGAATCCAGTTGCGTAGGGTGGGGTTCAGACCCAGAGCCCCGAGCTTAATGATGAGCTTGGAGGGTACTATGGTGTTGAAAGCTGAGCTATAGTCAATGATTGAATCGTCTGTGGATCTATTGGGGTGGTAAACAAATTGAAGTGGGTCTGGGGTGTCAGGTAAGGTAGAGGTGATATTATCTTTAACTAGCCTCTCAAAGCACTTCATGATGACAGAAGTGAGTGCTACAGGGTGATAGTCATTTAGTTCAGTTACTTTCGTTTTCTTGGGTACAGGAGCAATGGTGGACATCTTGAAGCATGTGGGGACAGCAGACTGGGATAGAGAGAGATTGAATATGTCCGTAAACACACCAGCCAACTGGCCAGGACATGCTCCGAGGTTGCGGCTAGGGATGCCGTCTGAGCCGGCAGCCTTACGAGGGTTAATACCTTTAAATGTCTTACTCACATCTGCCATGGAGAATGACAGCGGGCTGCGTCGATGGCACTGTGTTATCCTCAAAGAGGGCGAAGAAGGTGTTTAGCTTCTCCGGCAGCAAGACGTCGGTGTCCACTATGTGGCTGGTTTTCCTTTTGTAATCCGTAGACCCTGCCACATACGTCTCGTTTAATTGCAACTCCACTTTGTTTCCGTACTGACATTTTGCTTGTTTGATTGCCTTATGGAGGGAATAACTACACTGTTTGTATTCATCCATATTCCCAGTCACCTTGCCATGGTTAAATGCGTTCAGTTTTATGTGAAGGGTGCAATCTATCCACGGTTTCTGGTTTGGGTAGGTTTGAATAGTCAAAATGGGAACAATATCCCATATACACTTCCTGATGAACTCAGTCACTGTCTCCATGTATAAGTCAATGTTATTCTCAGAGGCTACCTGGAACATTTCCCAGTCCACGTGATCAAAATCATCTTGAAGTATGGATTCTAATTTGCCAGACCAGCATTGAATAGACCTTAGCACGGGTACATCCTGTTTGAATTTCTGCTTATAGGAAGGGAGGAGCAAAATGGAGTTGTCATCTTATTTGCTGAAAGGAGGGCAGGGGAGGGCCTTGTAGGCATTTCAAAAGGGGGAGTAGCAGTGGACAAGTGTTATACCAGAGCGACAACTACAGGTAATGTGTTGATAAAACTTCAGTAGCGTTTTCCTCAAATTTGCTTTGTTAAAATCCCCAGCTACAATAAACGCGGCCTCAGGATATGTGGTTTACAGTTTGCAAAAAGTCTAGTGTTCCTTGAGGGCCATCGTGGTATCGACTTGAGGGGGAATACATTTGGTTGTGAGTTATTCTAGGTCGGGTGAACAAAAGGTTGTTGAGAGTTGCTGTTATTTTTTTATTTCACCTTTATTTAACCAGTTGACCAGTTGAGAAAAAGTTCTCATTTACAACTGCGACCTGGCCAAGATAAAGCAAAGCAGTGCGACAAAAACAACAACACAGAGTTACACATGAGATATTAACACTGGATTGAAAGATGTGCAGATGAGGATGTGCAAGTAGAAATACTGGTGCTCAAAAGGGCAGAAAAACAAAAACAAATATGGGGATGATGTAGTTGGGTGGGCTATTTACATATGGGCTGTGTACAGCTGCAGCAATTGGTAAGCTGCTCTGACAGCTGATGCTTAAAGTTAGTGAGGGAGATATAATTCTCCAACTACAGTGATTTTTGCAATTCGTTCCAGTCATTGGCAGCAGAGAACTGGAAGGAAAGGAGGCCAAAGGAGGTGTTGGCTTTGGGAATGACCAATGAAATATACCTGCTGGAGCTTGTGATACAGGTGGGTGTTGCTATGGTGACCAGTAAACTGAGATAAGGTGGAGCTTTACATAGCAAAGACTTATAGATGACCTGGAGCCAAACCCACAAATATGTAGCGAGGAGCAGCCAATAGAGCATATAGGTCGCAGTGGTGGGTAGTATATGGGGCTTTGGAATACAAAACGGATGGCACTGTGACAGAAGTCAAGGATCGGTAGGATAGTCAGTTTTACGAGGGTATGTTTGGCAGCGAGAGTGAAGGAGCCTTTGTTGCAAAATAGGAAGCTGAAAAGGATTATTTGCTGCAGGAGGGACTGGTGAACTTCACAAAATAGACAGCATCATGAGGGAGGAAAATTATGTGGATATATTGAAGCAACATCTCAAGATATTAGTCAGGAAGTTCAAGCTTGGTCGCAAATGGGTCTTCCAAATGCACAATGACCTCAAGCATACTTCCAAAGTTGTGGCTAAATGGCGTAAGGACAACAAAGTCAAGGTATTGGAGTGGCCATCACAAAGCCCTGACCTCAATCCCATATTAAATTTGTTGGCAGAACTGAAAAGTGTGTGCGAGCAAGGAGGCCTACAAACCTGACTCAGTTACACCAGCTCTGTCAGGAGGAATGGGCCAAAATTCACCCAACTTATTGTGGGAATCTTGTGAAAGGCTACCCGAAACGTTCGATCCAAGTTAAACAATTTAAAGGCAATTCAACCAAATACTAATTGATTGTATGTAAACTTCTGTCCCACTGGGAATGTGATGAAGGGAAAAAAGCTGAAATAAATTATTCTCTCTACTATTATTCTGACATTTCACATTCGTAAAATAAAGTGGTAATCCTAACTGACCTAAGACAGGGAATTTTTACAAGGATTAAATGTCAGGAATTGTGAAAAACTGAGTAAATTTCCAACTTCAACTTTATTTGTTTTTTGCTGTTTGTTCTTTGTTATAGAGCCAAAAAGTTTGGAGAAGTGGTTTTGAATAGATAACGCTTCGTGTTGTTTAGAGTTTTCCAATTTTCCCAGAAGTGGTTAGATTCTATGTATTCTTGTAGTGATGCTCGTTCTTTGTCCGTAGTGTATTTCTGTATTGTTTTTGTGATTCACCATAGTGACCAGATTTTCTTGGTCTCTATGTTTTTGGTTGGATAGGTTTCTAAATTTCTCTCCATCTCTCTCTCTCTCTCTCTCTCTAAATCCCCCTAGGCCCCCCAGGACCCCCTGGTGTGGTGATAGTAGAGGAGATCACGGACACTACAGCCACCCTGTCGTGGAGTGGAGGGGTGGACAACCACAGCCCCATCAGCAGCTACAATCTCCAGGCCCGGAGCCCTTTTTCCCTGGGCTGGCAGACCCTCAGGACAGGTATGGATGCTGTCCTGTTTTAGGCCAGAGATGTTTAGCTCCATAGGGGATGTATTGCATTGTGGAAACCGATATGGAGGCCAGAGATGTTAAGTTGCATACAGGATATATTGGCTTGTGGAAACCGATATGGAAGGAAATATAAACTCTAGACTTCGAATGTCCCCGACTGGAGACTAATGCTGGATGTGCATTGTTTTGTTCTTGTCCATGATCATGTATTCATTGTACCTGTAATTTCCTGTTCAGAACTTGGCTGTTGTTCAACAGAACTTAATAAAAACAAGTCTGTGGAGCTCAAAAGGTAATTTCAGTGGTCTAAATTACATGCAGAATTATGTCAGATTTTACTGGAAAATTAACCTCTATCCGTTAAGAATGGCAAAGCTGATTCCTGAGGTGGCAGTGAGAAACCACAGGATTTTTACTGAGCTGTCGCTATTTCATTGGGTTTATTTCCCCGTACCATGACAGTAATACTGTATAATTATCTGTTCATGTCAGAAGATGACTGCTGACTCAGTAGGTGTAATCTGTACCGCTGCTGCTTCTGCGCTGGGAGGATAAGAATAATAGAAAAGTTTAGAGCTCCATAATGAATCATGTCCATAGATTTAGGATGATTCACAATAACTGTGGCCCAAATGACACCCTATTCCCTCGATAGAACACTACTTTTGACTAGAGCCCTATGGTGATCCCTATGGGCTCTGGTCAAATGTAGTGCACAAGTGAATACGGTGCCATTTTGGATACAACCCTTTTCATTTTGTTATTTTACATTAAGCCTTGTTCATCAACATAGAACATGAGGAAAGACCATTAAGCCTTGTTTAACAACACAGACTGGGAAGAAAGACCATTAGGCTTTGTTCAACAACACAGACTGGGAAGAAAGACCATTAGACTTTGTTCAACAACACAGACTGGGAAGAAAGGCCATTAGGCCTTGTTCAACAACACAGACTGGGAAGAAAGGCCATTAAGCCTTGTTCAACAACACAGACTGGGAAGAAAGGCCATTAAGCCTTGTTCAACAACACAGACTGGGAAGAAAGGCCATTAGGCCTTGTTCAACAACACAGACTGGGAAGAAAGGCCATTAAGCCTTGTTCAACAACACAGACTGGGAAGAAAGGCCATTAAGCCTTGTTCAACAACACAGACTGGGAAGAAAGGCCACTAGGCTTTGTTCAACAACACAGACTGGGAAGAAAGGCCATTAGGCCTTGTTCAACAACACAGACTGGGAAGAAAGGCCATTAAGCCTTGTTCAACAACACAGACTGGGAAGAAAGGCCATTAGGCCTTGTTCAACAACACAGACTGGCAAGAAAGGCCATTAGGCCTTGTTCAACAACACAGACTGGGAAGAAAGGCCATTAGGCCTTGTTCAACAACACAGACTGGGAGGAAAGGCCATTAGGCCTTGTTCAACAACACAGACTGGGAAGAAAGGCCATTAGGCCTTGTTCAACAACACAGACTGGGAAGAAAGGCCATTAAGCCTTGTTCAACAACACAGACTGGGAAGAAAGGCCATTAGGCCTTGTTTAACAACACAGACTGGGAAGAAAGGCCATTAGGCCTTTGGTAACAGGAGTTACTGCAATGTAAAGGGGTTGCCGTGAATTTGACAGTAACTTACAGGCAGCTCAGTAGCAAGTGAAATTCAATATTTCATATTACAGTATATCTACAGTATTATTATATTATTATTAAAGTCAGTATTTCATATTACAGTATATCTACAGTATTATTATATTATTATTAAAGTCAGTATTTCATATTACAGTATATCTACAGTATTATTATATTATTATTAAAGTCAGTATTTCATATTACAGTATATCTACAGTATTATTATATTATTATTAAAGTCAGTATTTCATATTACAGTATATCTACAGTATTATCATATTATATTATTATTAAAGTCAGTATTTCATATTACAGTATATCTACAGTATTATTATATTATTATTAAAGTCAGTATTTCATATTACAGTATATATACAGTATTATTATATTATTATTAAAGTCAGTATTTCATATTACAGTATATATACAGTATTATTATATTATTATTAAAGTCAGTATTTCATATTACAGTATATCTACAGTATTATTATATTATTATTAAAGTCAGTATTTCATATTACAGTATATCTACAGTATTATTATATTATTATTAAAGTCAGTATTTCATATTACAGTATATATACAGTATTATTATATTATTATTAAAGTCAGTATTTCATATTACAGTATATATACAGTATTATTATATTATTATTAAAGTCAGTATTTCATATTACAGTATATATACAGTATTATTATATTATTATTAAAGTCAGTATTTCATATTACAGTATATCTACAGTATTATTATATTAGTATTAATCAAATCAAATCAAATGTATTTATAAAGCCCTTCGTACATCAGCTGATATCTCAAAGTGCTGTACAGAAACCCAGCCTAAAACCCCAAACAGCAAGCAATGCAGGTGGAGAAGCACGGTGGCTAGGAAAAACTCCCTAGAAAGGCCAATACCTAGGAAGAAACCTAGAGAGGAACCAGGCTATGTGGGGTGGCCAGTCCTCTTCTGGCTGTGCCGGGTGGAGATTATAACAGAACATGGCCAAGATGTTCAATGTTCATAAATGACCAGCATGGTCGAATAATAATAAGGCAGAACAGTTGAAACTAGAGCAGCAGCACAGTCAGGTGGAAGTTGAAACTGGAGCAGCAGCATGGCCAGGTAGACTGGGGACAGCAAGGAGTCATCATGTCAGGTAGTCCTGGGGCATGGTCCTAGGGCTCAGGTCAGTTGAAACTGGAACAGCAGCATGGCCAGGTGGACTGGGGACAGCAAGGAGTCATCATGTCATGTAGTCCTGGGGCATGGTCCTAGGGCTCAGGTCCTCCGAGAGAGAGAAAGAAAGAGAGAAGGAGAGAATTAGAGAACGCACACTTAGATTCACACAGGACACCGAATAGGACAGGAGAAGTACTCCAGATATAACAAACTGACCCCAGCCCCCCGACACATAAACTACTGCAGCATAAATACTGGAGGCTGAGACAGGAGGGGTCAGGAGACACTGTGGCCCCATCCGAGGACACCCCCGGACAGGGCCAAACAGGAAGGATATAACCCCACCCACTTTGCCAAAGCACAGCCCCCACACCACTAGAGGGATATCTTCAACCACCAACTTACCATCCTGAGACAAGGCTGAGTATAGCCCACAAAGATCTCCGCCACGGCACAACCCAAGGGGGGGGGCGCCAACCCAGACAGGATGACCACAACAGTGAATCAACCCACTCAGGTGACGCACCCCCTCCAGGGACGGCATGAGAGAGCCCCAGCAAGCCAGTGACTCAGCCCCTGTAATAGGGTTAGAGGCAGAGAATCCCAGTGGAAAGAGGGGAACCGGCCAGGCAGAGACAGCAAGGGCGGTTCGTTGCTCCAGAGCCTTTCCGTTCACCTTCCCACTCCTGGGCCAGACTACACTCAATCATATGACCCACTGAAGAGATGAGTCTTCAGTAAAGACTTAAAGGTTGAGACCGAGTTTGCGTCTCTGACATGGGTAGGCAGACCGTTCCATAAAAATGGAGCTCTATAGGAGAAAGCCCTGCCTCCAGCTGTTTGCTTAGAAATTCTAGGGACAATTAGGAGGCCTGCGTCTTGTGACCGTAGCGTACGTATAGGTATGTACGGCAGGACCAAATCAGAGAGATAGGTAGGAGCAAGCCCATGTAATGCTTTGTAGGTTAGCAGTAAAACCTTGAAATCAGCCCTTGCTTTGACAGGAAGCCAGTGTAGAGAGGCTAGCACTGGAGTAATATGATAAAATTTTTGGGTTCTAGTCAGGATTCTAGCAGCCGTATTTAGCACTAACTGAAGTTTATTTAGTGCTTTATCCGGGTAGCCGGAAAATAGAGCATTGCAGTAGTCTAACCTAGAAGTGACAAAAGCGTGGATTAATTTTTCTGCATCATTTTTGGACAAAAAGTTTCTGATTTTTGCAATGTTACGTAGATGGAAAAAAGCTGTCCTCGAAATGGTCTTGATATGTTCTTCAAAAGAGAGATCAGGGTCCAGAGTAACGCCGAGGTCCTTCACAGTTTTATTTGAGACGACTGTACAACCATTAAGATTAATTGTCAGATTCAACAGAAGATCTCTTTGTTTCTTGGGACCTAGAACAAGCATCTCTGTTTTGTCCGAGTTTAATAGTAGAAAGTTTGCAGCCATCCACTTCCTTATGTCTGAAACACATGCTTCTAGCGAGGGCAATTTTGGGGCTTCACCATGTTTCATTGAAATGTACAGCTGTGTGTCATCCGCATAGCAGGGAAAGTTTACATTATGTTTTCGAATAACATCCCCAAGAGGTAAAATATATAGTGAAAACAATAGTGGTCCTAAAACGGAACCTTGAGGAACACCGAAATTTACAGTTGATTTGTCAGAGGACAAACCATTCACAGAGACAAACTGATATCTTTCCGACAGATAAGATCTAAACCAGGCCAGAACATGTCCGTGTAGACCAATTTGGGTTTCCAATCTCTCCAAAAGAATGTGGTGATCGATGGTATCAAAAGCAGCACTAAGGTCTAGGAGCACGAGGACAGATACAGAGCCTCGGTCCGATGCCATTAAAATGTAATTTACCACCTTCACAAGTGCCGTCTCAGTGCTATGATGGGGTCTAAAACCAGACTGAAGCATTAAAAGTCAGTATTTCATATTACAGTATATCTACAGTATTATTATATTATATTATTAGTATTAAATTCAGTATTTCATATTACAGTATATCTACAGTATTATTATATTATTATTAAAGTCAGTATTTCATATTACAGTATATCTACAGTATTATTATATTATATTATTATTATTAAATTCAGTATTTCATATTACAGTATATCTACAGTATTATTATATTATATTATTATTATTAAATTCAGTATTTCATATTACAGTATATCTACAGTATTATTATATTATTATTAAAGTCAGTATTTCATATTACAGTATATCTACAGTATTATTATATTATTATTAAAGTCAGTATTTCATATTACAGTATATCTACAGTATTATTATATTATTATTAAAGTCAGTATTTCATATTACAGTATATCTACAGTATTATTATATTATTATTAAAGTCAGTATTTCATATTACAGTATATCTACAGTATTATTATATTATTATTAAAGTCAGTATTTCATATTACAGTATATCTACAGTATTATTATATTATTATTAAAGTCAGTATTTCATATTACAGTATATCTACAGTATTATTATATTATTATTAAAGTCAGTATTTCATATTACAGTATATCTACAGTATTATTATATTATTATTAAAGTCAGTATTTCATATTACAGTATATCTACAGTATTATCATATTATATTATTATTATTAAATTCAGTATTTCATATTACAGTATATCTACAGTATTATTATATTATATTATTATTATTAAATTCAGTATTTCATATTACAGTATATCTACAGTATTCTTATATTATTATTATGTTATCAAAGCACACACCACTTAGTACAATACCCTAAAACTGACTGTATCATACTGTACAAAATTAAAAGCTACCATCAAACTGGTGACTACATGGCAAAACAGACCAAAAGAACATGGCAACATGCTCAACCATTTAAGGGTTATGACTTCCTGCCACACAAATTTTTCCCCTATAGATTTTAAATGGTTGAGGCACTGTAACCTCATAAGGAGTTTAATTGGTACAGCATTCTCACTCAAGGGTGCAACAAATATAGCCTCTTACAAGACACGCCTCAAAATAAATGAATGAGATCAACACCATGCACCCACTAGCAGTCAATCGGTTTTTGGACCACCAAAAATACAATATGGCACTGTATTCTGTGGGGTTGAATTACACTATTCGAAATACAGCTATTCTTTCCAAGCCAACAACATTTTCCCACAATGCACCATCGTTTACAGTAAAACGTTTCAGATGATTTTAATGTTGATGATACCCCAAATGACAGTATAAACAACAGTTTTCCATTACGGTGTGTTTGTATCTGGTTGATGAGACGGAGCTAGTTATACACAGTGATGTGTATAATATGAACATTGACAAACTGGATTCAAGGCTCGCGACTCAGAATAGGCTCTATGCATTACACCGCATCCAATGTTCTAATTTACTTCCTACCGGGTTGATGACTTCCGGAGCGATTTCTGCTATTGTTTTTATCATTAGCTTGCTAGCTATCTAACTGTCGTCGATGCATTTCTAGCTTAAATAGTTCGCAATGACTACTTTTAAATTACAGCCCAGGTGCTAATGAACATTGTTCAGTGCCTCTGTGTTCAGTTTATTCCAAATGTAATGGTATTGTGAGCTTCCATAGTATCCCGTTCAATGTAGAGCACAGTAAAAGGTCATTGGTGGCGGTACGTCGTGACAACTTTACTGTCACCAAACACGCAAAGATGTGTAGTACACATTTCGTCGAGAGTGACTTAGTTGAGGGAAAAATTGGGGGATGACAATACCTGAAAAAGGGTGTTGTTCCTACAGTCTTCGCGTGGAACTAGCACATTCAAAAGAGACCTGGTGTTTGGGAAAGAAGACTGAAACCTCCTGCTTCGACTGAGGAGGATGAGGAACAAGGTGCGCTGCCTATGGACCATGCCATCTCTGATCCGGTCCAGACACATGATTACTGTGCCGTCTCTGATCTGGTCCAGACACATGATTACTGTGCCGTCTCTGATCCGGTCCAGACACATGATTACTGTGCCGTCTCTGATCCGGTCCAGACACATGATTACTGTGCCGTCTCTGATCCGGTCCAGACACATGATTACTGTGCCGTCTCTGATCCGGTCCAGACACATGATTACTGTGCCGTCTCTGATCCGGTCCAGACACATGATTACTGTGCCGTCTCTGATCCGGTCCAGACACATGATTACTGTGCCGTCTCGGATCCGGTCCAGACACATGATTACCGTGCAGTCCCTGATCCCGCAGCCCTGGACATGGCAAACCATAAGCACGTAAGAGAAATTGAGGAGCTTCGATCCAAGCTGGAGAAACTGACCGCCCAACACGGCTTTGGTCTACAGCGATTTGCTGGTTCTGACGAGGATATACATTTTTACACGAGGTACAGTAATCATTCATGACTTTATTGTCCCCAAGGGGAAATGTTGTTTCAGCGTCATGTACACATTTAAAGTGGCATTTAAATACAAAACAAAATTGACAATACAACCTTCATAACAGTTACATAACAATAAAAAACAATTATAAACAGACTAGCCTGGTGGCCTTACTGACTCGATAGGAACATTAGCCCGAGCTATTTGGGAGGGATGGCACAAATTACTGTCTAGTTGTTTTTCCTGCTGAGGGGTGCCCTATACCATATTTATTATTATCAAGTATTACTATTGTTTATTTACTATGAATTATTATCCCAAAGTCCATCTTACATTTAAGAACATGCTCACTGTTATTTAAATTAAACACTGAAGTGATAGATGTGCAGAAGATGAGTGTGCAAGTAGCGGTACTGGGGTGCAAAGGAGCTAAATAAATAACAATATGGTGATGAGGCATGTCATGACGTTGCCCTCTTTGGGTACAGCAAGCCCCACCCCCCTCTCCCTGTCTCCTACACCCAGGCTGCTGTGGTCAGAGAGAGGTCATAAATTCCTGGAGGAGATTATCTCCTCATGGCCACAGTATAGAGACAGAGTGAATTTTCATAGAGAACAAAGGAATTTCTTCCACCTCACAGAACTGGAGAACCAAACTTAATTCATGTTCTGGAGAAGGTATAAAAGATCGGTGAAGAATCCAGCTACGAACTGGTCCGTTTGGTACAATTTTGTGAAACTCATGGGAGTTGGCGGGACCCCGTTCCCAGACAGGTTAACTAAATCAGAGGACCGCCCATGAGCACAGTTAGGACCTGGCGTCATGAGAAAGCTTTTTCTGCTCTCCCGAATAAAACCCCCACTTTGAAAATTTCTCAACAGACCATGTTGCTCTCAATTACGAGAGGACAAAGGTTGCAGACCAGCTTACCTCGATAGCGAGAGGGACAAGGTTTGAGACCAGACTGCTGAATCTTTTAACCATCCCACATGGTTAAACTCTTAGACTATTGGTACCGACAGAATAAGAACAAGTCTTTGATATTAATTACTAGTCTGCCGACAACCACCGAAACATCTATTCTATAACGACATGAATGAATGTCACTCTGAACTCCCCATTCTAAGAGAGAGCGAGAGAGGACGGACAGACTGGCGACGAGTATGAAGCGAGGGCCAGCCAACGAGAGCGTACAGGTCGCAATGGTGGGTAGTATATGGGGCTTTGGTGCCAAAACGGATTGCACTGTTGAGTACGGTATTGGAGGCTATTTTGTAAATGACATCGCCAAAGTCGAGGATTGGTAGGATGGTCAGTTTTACAAGGGTATGTTTGGCAGCATGAGTGAAGGATGCTTTGTTGCGAAATAGGAAGCCAATTCTAGATTTAACTTTGGATTGGAGATGTTTGATGTGGGTCTGGAAGGAGAGTTTACAGTCTAACCAGACACCTAGGTATCTGTAGTTGTCCACGTATTCTAAGTCAGAGCCGTCCAGAGTAGTGATGTTGGACAGGCGGGCAGGTGCAGGCAGCGATCGGTTGAAGAGCATGCATTTAGTTTTACTTGTATTTAAGAGCAATTGGAGGCCACGGAAGGAGAGTTGTATGGCATTGAAGCTTGCCTTGACTAACGTGAGGTAAAGAAGAATTCATTAATCAGAAGACTATTGATCAGATATGAAAATATCTGAAAAGTAATATTAGGAAAATTATAACTTTGTAATCGGAATATTTTCCTTGTTGCCCCGACTTCCTAGTTAATTACAGTTACATGATTAATCAGTGTAATCGCGTAATAATAATTACAGTGAATCTAAAAGTCTTCAGTTAAGGATAGTAAAGACATGACAGGTAGATTGGATGGGCTATTTATTAATAATAATTACTTAAAAATCATTCAATGTGATTTTCTGGATTTTTGTTTTAGATTCCGTCTCTCACAGTTGAAGTGTACCTATGATAAAAATTACAGACCTCTACATGCTTTGTAAGTAGGAAAACCTGCAAAATCGTCAGTGTATCAAATACTTATTCTCCCTACTGTACATATTGAACCCCTTTTCATTCTTGCGAGTCTCGGAGGCTGATTTAATAATTCGATGTACATCATTAATATTAATTTGAGGCAAGTCCTGAAGACACCTAGTAAAAAAGACACCTGTGACATAGTGGTAGTAACGTTATATCGTTGATAACAACGAGACTGACTTCCGTTCTATAGTATGCGCCACTGGAAATTGCCACGCCGGTAGGAGGTGTGTTTAGAATATTCGATGATGGAATGTGCATAAGGTGTATTGTCCAACCCAGCCAATTATGCCTTGGAATATTTGTCACTCCACAGTGATCTAAACATATGAGGAATGGTAGAGGCAGTCTGGTGGTGAATATGGGGTATGGTAGAGGCAGTCTGGTGGTGAATATGGGGAATGGTAGAGGCAGTCTGGTGGTGAATATGAGGAATGGTAGAGGCAGTGTGGTGGTGAATATGAGGAATGGTAGAGGCAGTCTGGTGGTGAATATGAGGATTGGTTAGAGGCAGTCTGGTGGTGAATATGGGGAATGGTAGAGGCAGTCTGGTGGTGAATATGAGGATTGGTAGAGGCAGTCTGGTGGTGAATATGGGGAATGGTAGAGGCAGTCTGGTGGTGAATATGGGGATTGGTAGAGGCAGTCTGGTGGTGAATATGAGGAATGGTAGAGAGAGTCAGCATAGACAGGCTGGTGGTGAATATGGGGATTGGTAGAGGCAGTCTAGTAGTGAATATGAGGAATGGTAGAGGCAGTCTGGTGGTGAATATGGGGAATGGTAGAGGCAGTCTGGTGGTGAATATGGGGATTGGTAGAGGCAGTCTGGTGGTGAATATGAGGAATGGTAGAGAGAGTCAGCATAGACAGGCTGGTGGTGAATATGGGGATTGGTAGAGGCAGTCTAGTAGTGAATATGAGGAATGGTAGAGGCAGTCTGGTGGTGAATATGGGGAATGGTAGAGGCAGTCTGGTGGTGAATATGGGGATTGGTAGAGGCAGTCTGGTGGTGAATATGAGGAATGGTAGAGAGAGTCAGCATAGACAGGCTAGTGGTGAATATGGGGATTGGTAGAGGCAGTCCCTATTCCTCATGGGCCATGGTCAAGAACTCTATTCCTCATGGGCCCTGGTCAAGAACCCTATTCCTTCTGGGCCCTGGTCAAGAACCCTATTCCTTCCGGGCCCTGGTCAAGAACCCGTTTTCTTCTGGGCCCTGGTCAAAAACCCTATTCCTTATGGGCCCTGGTCAAGAACCCTATTCCTTCTGGTTCCTGGTCAAGAACCCTATTCCTTCTGGGCCCTGGTCAAGAATCCTATTCCTTATGGGCCCTGGTCAAGAACCCTATTCATCATGTGCCCTGGTCAAGAACCCTATTCCTTCTGAGCCCTGGTCAAGAACCCTATTCATCATGTGCCCTGGTCAAGAACCCTATTCCTTCTGGGCCCTGGTCAAGAACCCTATTCCTTATGGGCCCTGGTCAAGAACCCTATTCATCATGTGCCCTGGTCAAGAACCCTATTCCTTCTGGGCCCTGGTCAAGAACCCTATTCCTTATGGGCCCTGGTCAAGAACCCTATTCATCATGTGCCCTGGTCAAGAACCCTATTCCTTCTGTGCCCTGGTCAAGAACCCTATTCCTTATGGGCCCTGGTCAAGAACCCTATTCCTTATGGGCCCTGGTCAAGAACCCTATTCCTTATGGGCCCTGGTCAAGAACCCTATTCCTTATGGGCCCTGGTCAAGAACCCTAGTCCTTATGGGCCCTGGTCAAGAACCCTAGTCCTTATGGGCCCTGGTCAAGAACCCTATTCATCATGTGCCCTGGTCAAGAACCCTATTCCTTATGGGCCCTGGTCAAGAACCCTATTCCTTATGGGCCCTGGTCAAGAACCCTATTCCTTATGGGCCCTGGTCAAGAACCCTATTCCTTATGCGCCCTGGTCAAGAACCCTATTCATCATGTGCCCTGGTCAAGAACCCTATTCCTTCTGAGCCCTGGTCAAGAACCCTATTCCTTATGGGCCCTGGTCAAGAACCCTATTCCTTATGGGCCCTGGTCAAGAACCCTATTCCTTATGGGCCCTGGTCAAGAACCCTATTCCTTATGGGCCCTGGTCAAGAACCCTATTCCTTATGGGCCCTGGTCAAGAACCCTATTCCTTATGGGCCCTGGTCAAGAACCCTATTCTTATGGGCCCTGGTCAAAATAAGTGCTTTATAACTGGAATTGGGCCATTTGGGACGAATCCATCTACTTTTTTTAGCCAACTGTTCACTGACTTGCCCTATGGATAATTGGTTTAACCTTGACAAGCTGGGTTTGTGGCTAGCCAGCCAGTCCTGTCCTGTCATATTTATCTTTACAATATTAGAAAGTCAGCCATAATAAGGAATCAGAGAGTATGATACAATATAACTGTAGTGGATCATCAGAGCGTATGGTGATCAGTTCAACTGCAGAGTAAGTGTATCTGCATTGTGGCAAGATTACATCATACCATTCCATGAGTGTATTTCAATAACAGAGTTATGATTCGAATATACAATATTTTCCCTACTGCAATGCTGTGGTGTCAACATGTCCTGTTTAATTCTGAGCCAACATCTCTGTTCTCCACTGATGTATTTTGACTGTTCTGGCCCTGTTTATCATGCAGTTCTGGTCGTGAATGTCTCTCTATCTCCCCTCTCCCTCCGTCCTCTCCAGACCCAGAGCCAGTGACAGGGGACATGGAGTCAGCCATGGCTGTGGACCTGAACCCCTGGGTGGACTATGAATTCAGGGTGGTGGCCAGCAACGCTATTGGGACAGGAGACCCTAGTGCCCCATCCAGAGGGGTCCGGACTAAAGAAGCAGGTAACTTTAGTGTGTGTGTGTGTGTGTGTGTATGTGTGTGTGTGTATGTGTGAAACTGTGCCACCAACATCACCTCTGTGGGTCCCTCATGATGGAACATAGCTCCCCTTCAGGTGTTGGAGGTCTGGGTTGTGGTGTGGGCCTAGCAGGTGGAGGTCTGGGTTGTGGTGTGGGCCTAGCAGGTGGATGTCTGGGTTGGGTTGTGGGCCTAGGAGGTGGAGGTCTGGGTTGGGGTGTGGGCCTAGCAGGTGGGGGTCTGGTTGGGGTGTGGGCCTAGCAGGTGAAGTTCTGGGTTGGGGTGTGGGCCTAGCGGGTGGGGGTCTGGTTGGGGTGTAGGGCTAGCAGGTGGAGGTCTGGTTGGGGTGTGGGCCTAGCAGGTGGAGGTCTGGGTTGGGGTGTGGGCCCAGCTGGGTGAGAACATACAGTATGTAACTGACTACAGTTCAATCCCAAAAGAATGTTTCTCTCACTAAGCGAAAGCATCACGTTTAACTGACATGTTTTTCTTACTCAACTAGCAAAACAAAAGAACCCGTCTCGGCAGTATACTATTTCTAAAGTAGAAATATACAAAGCATTCATGAAATCAGTATCTCCTGTTAAAAACGCAATGCAGATAAAGCAGCTGGTAAAATAGACTATTTACACCAGTCAACTTTTCTACGGCATTTCTAAGTGCGTCCCAAATGGCACCCTATTCCCTCTGTAGTGCACTATTTTAGACCAGGGCCCATAGGGTTCCTATTGCCTATGTAGTCCACTACTTTAGACCAGGGCCCATAGGGTTCCTATTTCCTATGTAGTCCACTACTTTAGACCAGGGCCCATAGGGTTCCTAATCCCTATGTAGTCCACTACTTTAGGCCAGGGCCCAAAGGGTTCCTATTCCCTATGTAGTCCACTACTTTAGACCAGGGCCCATAGGGTTCCTATTCCCTCTGTAGTGCACTACTTTAGACCAGGGCCCATAGGGTTCCATTTGGGATGTAGACTGTTTCTGTTCCTAACTGTGCGTATGTATGTAATCCAAACCAGGGATTGTTT
The DNA here is from genome assembly GCF_002021735.2 of Oncorhynchus kisutch. NCBI lineage: Eukaryota > Metazoa > Chordata > Actinopteri > Salmoniformes > Salmonidae > Oncorhynchus > Oncorhynchus kisutch. Next base: position 716,751 of record NC_034191.2, read on the forward strand.
TCCAGAAATATAATATATAAACCTGGCCTTGGCTGAGGTGCTGAGGCTCTGAGTGGCTGAGGCTATAAGACTCTGAGTTGTTGAGGCTCTGAGATTCTGAGAGGCTGAGTGGCTGAGACTCTGAGTGGCCCAGTGGCTCAGGCTCTGAGTGGCTGAGGCTCTGAGTGGTTGAGGCTCTGTGGCTCTGAGACTCTGTGTCTCTGTGGTTCTGAGGCTATGTGTCTCTGTGTCTCTGAGACTGTGTCTCTGAGGCTCTGTGTCTCTGGGGCTCTCTCTCTGTGGCTATGAGGCTCTGAGGCTCTGTTTCTCTATGTCTCTGCCTCTGTGTCTCTGCCTTGCATCTGCTTATTTAACAAACTCCTCAACCAATTAAAGCAGCTGCTCACATGCCCAAGATCACCATGCGTAATACCAAGCGTCTGCTGGAGTGGTGTAAAGCTTGCCGCCATTGGACTAGGGAGCAGTGGAAATGCGCTCTCTGGAGTGATTAATCACTACTCTTCACCATCTGGTAGTCCGACGGATGAATCTGGGTTTGGCGGATGCCAGGAGAACGCTACCTGCCCCAATGCATAGTCCCAACTGTAAAGTTTGGTGGATGAGGAATGATGGTCTGTTTTTCATGGTTTGGGCCCCTTAGTTCCACTAAATGATATGTTTTTATGTTTTATTAAACCGTTTGTAGGGAATCAGCTTTAATATTGCAGCTAGATTGTAGGTTCCATCAATGTAATTGTCTGCATCATCTCCAATCACCCAACATCAGTACCAGTCTTACTAATACTCTTGTGGCTGAATGTAAGGAAATCAAATCCAATCGAATCAAATGTTATTTGTCACTTGCGCCGAATGCAAGTCGTGGCCAAACGTCTTGAGAATTACACAAAAATGTATTTCCACAACGTTTGCTGCTTCAGTGTCTTTAGATATTTTTGTCAGATGTTACTATGGAAGACTGAAGTATAATTACAAGCATTTCATAAGTGTCAAATGCTTTTATTGACAATTATATGAAGTTGATGCAGAGTCAATATTTGCATTGTTGACCCTTCTTTTTCAAGACCTCTGCAATCCGCCCTAGCACGCTGTCAATTAACTTCTGGGCCACATCCTGACTGATGGCAGCCCATTCTTGCATAATCAATGCTTGGAGTTTGTCAGAATTTGTGGGTTTTTGTTTGTCCACCCACCTCTTGAGGATTGACCACAAGGTCTCAATGGGATTAAGGTCTGGGGAGTTTCCTGTCCATGGACCCAAAATATTGATGTTTTGTTCCCCGAGCCACTTAGTTATCACTTTTGCCTTATGGGAAGGTGCTCCATCATGCTGGAAATGGCATTGTTTGTCACCAAACCGTTCCTGGATTGTTGGGCGAAGTTGCTCTCGGAGGATGTGTTGGTACCATTCTTTATTCATGGCTGTGTTCTTAGGCAACATTGTGAGTGAGCTCACTCCCTTGGCTGAGAAGCAACCCCACACATGAATGGTCTCAGGATGCTTTACTGTTGGCATGACACAGGACTGATGGTAGCGCTCATCTTGTCTTCTCCAGACAAGCTTTTTTCCCCAAATAATCAGGAATGGGTTTCATCAGAGAAAATGACTTTACCCCAGTCCTCAGCAGTCCAATCCCTGTACCTTTTGCAGAACATGAGTCTGTCCCAGATGTTTTTCCTGGAGAGAGGTGGCTTCTTTGCTGCGTCAATGTGAGTCAATGTGGAGGCTATATGCAGGGGGTACTGGTACAGAGTCAATGTGGAGGCTATATACAGGGGGTAGCGGTACAGGGTCAATGTGGAGGCTATATACAGGGGGTAGCGGTACAGAGTCAATGTGGAGGCTTTATACAGGGGGTAGCGGTACAGGGTCAATGTGGAGGCTATATACAGGGTGTACCGGTACAGAGTCAATGTGCGGGGCACCAGTTAGTCGAGGTAATTGAGGTAATATGTACCTGTAGGTAGAGGTAAAGTGACTATACATAGATAAACAGAGAGTAGCATCAGCGTAAAAAGGTGGTGGGTGACATTGGGTAGCCATTTGATTAGCTGTTGAGGAGTCTTATGTCTTGGGGGTAGAAGCTGTTTAGAAGCCTCTTGGACCCAGACTTGGCACTCCGGTACCGGTAGCAGAGAGAACAGTCTATGGGGTCTTTGACAATTTTTAGGCCCTTCCTCTGACACCACCTGGTATAGAGGTCCTGGCAGGATGCTTACCCTAGTGATGAACTGGGCTATACGCACTACCTACCCTCTGTAGTGTCTTGCGCTCAGAGGCCAAGCAGTTGCCATACGAGGCAGTGATGCAACCAGTCAGGATGCCCTCCCTGCAGCAATGTTCCAACATCTAGTGGAAAGCCTTACCAGAAGAGTGGAGGCTGATATAGCAGTAAAGGGGGGACCAACTCCATATTAATACCTATGGTTTTGGAATGAGATGTTGGATGAGGAGGTGTCCATGAGATGTTGGATGAGGAGGTGTCTTTGAGATGTTGGATGAGGAGGTGTCCATGAGATGTTGGATGAGAAGGTGTCTATGAGATGGTTGGATGAGGAGGTGTCTATGAGATGTTGGATGAGGAGGTGTCTATGAGAAGGTTGGATGAGGAGGTGTCCATGAGATGTTGGATGAGGAGGTGTCCATGAGATGTTGGATGAGGAGGTGTCCATGAGAAGGTTGGATGAGGAGGTGTCCATGAGATGTTGGATGAGGAGGTGTCCATGAGATGTTGGTTGAGGAGGTGTCCATGAGATGTTGAATGAGGAGGTGTCCATGAGATGTTGGATGAGGAGGTGTCCATGAGATGTTGAATGAGGAGGTGTCCATGAGATGTTGGATGAGGAGGTGTCCATGAGATGTTGAATGAGGAGGTGTCCATGAGATGTTGAATGAGGAGGTGTCCACCCACTGTATATTATGAATAGTGATTCTTATAAATAAAAAGTATTCTAAATGGCATATACTGGTATAACTCTACTTTTACGATTCCGTTTGGGTTTCTTGGAACAAGAGCTATGGGTCACCGATACTGTAGTGGTATTGAAGCTTGTATTTTCCACATTTCAACTGGTCTTGAGTCTCTTCAAATGATTAGAGCTATGGGTTGAGCAGAGTTGAACTGACTTGGTAAATAACAGTCAACTAGGGTTTTGCAGGAGATATGACGTGTGATGGCTGGTGTTGTTTTCTTGTGTCCAAAACTTCCAGTCCCCTCGGTGGCCCCAGCTAACGTCAGTGGAGGGAACGGCCGCAGGCATGAACTGGTCACCTCCTGGGAGGTAAGGGCCTTTTTAACCTCTAATCCTCAACAACACTGCCCTCGCTAGCTCAGATACACACACACACACACACACACACACACACACACACACACACACACACTCACTCACTCACTCACTCACTCACTCACTCACTCACTCACTCACTCACTCACTCACTCACTCTCTCACTCTCTCACACACTAACCCTAGTCCTCTTAACCCCACTCCATAAAACAGAACTCTCCTATTTCAGGCGCTTAGTGTCTTGACTTTCATTAATCTGATGACTGTTATTTATTTATTCCATTAACTATGTTTAATTGTTACCCGATTCAATTAATCACATAACAATTAACTAATTAGGAATTTGGGGCACCATGGAAGAAGTTGTTAATGCTACATACAGTTGAAGTCGGAAGTTTACATACACGTTAGCCAAATACATTTAAGTTTTTCACAATTCCTGGCATATAATCCTAGTAACAATTCCCTGTTTTAGGTCGGTTAGAATCACCACTTTATTTTAAGAATGTGAAATGTCAGAATAATAGAAGAGAGAATGATTTATTTCAGCCTTAATTTCTTTCATACCATTCCCAGTGGGTCAGAAGTTTACATACATTCAATTAGTATTTGGTATCATTGCATTTAAACTGTTTAACTTAGGTCAAATGTTTCGGGTTGCCTTCCACAAGCTTCCCACAATAAATTGGGTGAATTTGGCCCATTCCTCCTGACAGAGCTGGTGTAACTGAGTCAGGTTTGTAGGCCTCCTTGCTCGCACACGCTTTTTCATTTCTGCCCACTGTCACGCCCTGACCTTAGAGAGCCTATTTGGTTTGGTCAGGGTGTGATTTGGGGTGGGCATTCTATGTGGGCATTCTATGTTTTTGTCTTCTATGATTTTGTATTTCTATGTTTTGGCTGGGTATGGTTCTCAATTAGGGACCACTGTCTATCGTTGTCTCTGATTGGGAACCATACTTAGGTTGCCCTTTCCCTTGCCCTTTCCCTCCTCTCAGTGTGGGAAGTAAACTTTTTTTTGTGGCACATAGCCCTTAAGCTTCACGGTTGTTTTTGTATTGTTTATTGTGTTTGTCGGCATCATCCTAACCCTAATAAAAATGAATATGTATTTAGCAGGCAAAACCCTGAGGACTAACCGTTCAGAATAAAAATAAATTGAGGTCTCTGTTCAGTGAGTTCTCATTGGCAAACGATATTTCTTAGGAACTTGTTTTCAGTTCCTACTGCGTCCACTGGATGTCACCAGTCTTTGGGATTTGGTTGAGGTTATTAATTTGTGCAATGAAGAAGTAGGGCCAACTAGGAACTGTGTAACACTGTTGAGAGTTGCGCAAGACTTGAAAAGTAGCTTGGTTTGTTGTCTTCCTGTATTGAACACAGACCTGTCTTCAATTTGATCGATTATTAACGTTTAAAAATACCTAAAGTTGTATTAGAAAAGTAGTTTGAAATATTTTGGCAAAGTTTATAGGCAACTTTTGAAATATTTTGTAGTGACGTTGCGCATTTTGGAAGCTGTTTTTTTTTCTGGATCAAATGGGCCAAATAAATTGACATTTTGGATATATATGGACGGAATTAATCGAACAAAAGGACCAATTGTGATGTTTATGGGACATATTGGAGTGCCAACAAAAGAAGCTTGTCAAAGGTAAGGCATGTTCTTTATTTTATTTCAGCGTTTTGTGTAGCGCCTGCAGGGTTGAAATATGCTACCCTCTTTGTTTACTGTTGTACTATCATCAGATAATAGCTTCTTATGCTTTTGCCGAAAAGCCTTTTTAAAATCTGACATGTTGGCTGGATTCACAACGAGTGTAGCTTTAATTGAGTGTCTTACATGTGTGATTTAATCAAAGTTAGATTTTTCTATCAATTTATTTGAATTTGCCGTGCTGCATTTTCCCTGGTTTTTGGCCAAGTGGGGCGCAAGCGTCCTCTATACCATAAGACTGATGTCTTGAGATGTTGCTTCAATATATCCGCATAATTTTCCTACCTCATGTTGCCATCTATTTTGTGAAGTTCACCAGCTCACCACGCTGCACTTTGGTTATCTTCCTTTGACGTCCGTGACACCAACAAATGTTCTATAGTATTGAGGTCAGGGCTTTGTGATGACCACTACAATACCTTGACTTTGTTGTCCACAACTTTGGAAGTATACTTGGGGTCATTGTCCATTTGGAAGACCCATTTGCGACCAAGCTTTAACTTCCTGACTGATGTCTTGAGATGTTGCCATCTATTTTGTGAAGTTCACCGGTCCCTCCTGCAGCAGAGTACCCCCACAACATGATTCTGCTACCTCTGTGCTTCACAGTTGGGATGGTGTTCTTCAGCTTGCAAGCCTCCCCCTTTTTCCTCCAAGTATAACGATGGTCATTATGGCCAAACAGTTCTATTTTTGTTTCATCAGACCAGAGGACATTTCTCAAAAATGTACGATCCGTATCCCCATGTGCAGGTGCAAACCGTAGTCTGGCTTTTTTATGGCGGTTTTGGAGCAGTGACTTCTTCCTTCCTAAGCGGGCTTTCAGGTTATGTCGATATAGGACTCGTTTAACTGTGGATATAGATACTTTTGTACCTGTTTCCTCCAGCATCTTCACAGGGTGCTTGCTGTTGTTCTGGGATTGATTTGCACTTTTCGCACCAAAGTACGTTCATCTCTAGGAGACAGAATGCTTCTCCTTCCTGAGCTGTTTGATTGCTGCGTGGTCCCATGGTGTTCATACGTGCGTGCTATTGTTTGTACAGATGAATGTGGTACCTTCAGACGTTTGGAAATTTCTCCCAAGGATGAACCAGACTTGTGGACGTCTACAGTTTTTTCCGAGGTCTTGGCTGATTTCTTTTGATTTAACCATGATGTCAAGCAAAGAGGCACTGGGTTTGAAGGTAGGGCTTGAAATACATCCACAGGTTCACCTCCAGTTGACTCAAGTGATGTCAATTAGCCTATCAGAAGCTTCGAAAGCCATGACATAATTTTCAGATATTTTCCAAGCTGTTTAAAGAACTTCTTTGGGATAGGAGTAAACTGCCTCTTACTAAGTCCCAAATGCTAATATATGCATATTAGGGCAGTGCCATCCCACTGACAAGCTTTCTGACCTCATGTGGTGACTACTTAATGTGCAAAGGATATGATTAGAAGTTCTCTCTTATGACTTCTAAAACCACATTCCTATCTTAACAGAAATAGTTTCATAACTAACTATTCATAACTATTTTTCATGACTACAAAAATAGCTACTAACGACAGCCTGGAGCTACTAACCACAGCCTGGAGGTACTAACTATAGCCTGAAGCTACTAGCCACAGCCTGGAGCTACTAACCACAGCTTGGAGGTACTAGCCACAGCCAGGAGCTACTAACCACAGCCTGGAGCTACTAGCCACAGCCTGGACCTACTAACCACAGCCTGGAGCTACTAGCCACAGCCTGGAGCTACTAACCACAGCCTGGAGCTACTAGCCAAGGCCTGGATCTACTAGCCACAGCCTGGAGCTACTAACCACAGCCTGGAGCTACTAACCACAGCCTGGAGCTACTAGCAACAGCCTGGAGCTACTAGCAACAGCCTGGAGCTACTAGCCACACCCTGGAGCTACTAAACACAGCCGGGAGCTACTAGCCACAGCCTGGAGCTACTAGCCACAGCCTGGAGCTACTAAACACACCCTGTACCTACTAGCCACAGCTTGGAGCTACTAACCACAGCCTGGAGCTACTAGCCACAGCCTGGAGCTACTAACCACAGCCTGGAGCTACTAACCACAGCCTGGAGCTACTAGCCACAGCCTGGAGCTACTAACCACAGCCTGGAGCTACTAACCACAGCCTGGAGCTACTAAACACAGCCTGGATCTACTAACTATAGCCTGGAGCTACTAGCCACAGCCTGGAGCTACTAACCACAGCCTGGAGCTACTAGCCACAGCCTGTAGCTACTAACCACAGCCTGTAGCTACTAGCCACAGCCTGGAGCAACTAGCCACAGCCTGGAGCTACTAGCCACAGCCTGGAGCTACTAACCACAGCCTGGAGCTACTAACCACAGCCTGGAGCTACTAACCACAGCCTGGAGCTACTAGCCACAGCCTGGAGCTACTAGCCACAGCCTGGAGCTACTAGCCACAGCCTGGAGCTACTAACCACAGCCTGGAGCTACTAACCACAGCCTGGAGCTACTAACCACAGCTACTAATCACTAACCACATAGTCACATGCATATCAGCCCAACATAATCACATGCATATCAGCCCAACATAATCACATGCATATCAGCCCAACATAATCACACCAATATCAGCCCAACATAATTCAATGCATATCAGCCCAACATAATCACATGCATATCAGCCCAACATAATCACATGCATATCAGCCCAACATAATCACATGCATATCAGCCCAACATAATCACACCAATATCAGCCCAACATAATTCAATGCATATCAGCCCAACATAATCACATGCATATCAGCCCAACATAATCACACCAATATCAGCCCAACATAATTCAATGCATATCAGCCCAACATAATCACATGCATATCAGCCCAACATAATCACACCAATATCAGCCCAACATAATTCAATGCATATCAGCCCAACATAATCACATGCATATCAGCCCAACATAATCACATGCATATCAGCCCAACATAATGTGTGGTTCTGGCATACTGTATGGCTTAATTGCATATCAAAACAATTGCTATATCCCCCTCTTACTATGTAAAACGTTTATATAAATCTAATAAATGATTATTTATATTGATTCTCTGTAGTTTTTCCCTGCTTGTGAAGTAGTTTTCCTCTCTGCAGTGATTTCATTTATACAGTAGTCAGTTTCAGTTCATATTTAGCTGTTATTTAGTGGATAATGTGGGTAATATTTGGTACCGTCTCTTACAAGATTGTGTCGTACCAAATGGCAGTTGGTGGTGTTTGTTTCAGATGACCTGCTTTAACAAGGGACTGTTGTTACTGCAACATTATTGAAAGCTGTTACATGTTCGTTGTCATCTGATGGACTGTATTGTTGTGAGCAGGCAGGTCTGTTGCTAGTTTTTAGTTAGTGTGTGTGGTGCCTGCATGTGAGTTTTTTAGTTTTATCTGCAGCAGTGTGGAATGGATGATTATGAAGCTGTCCATAGAGAGCAGTAATGATCATTAACCTTCAGTCTCCATCCAATCCCCCATAACGCCATGCAGGGATGTTTAGGAACATCTGCTGTCCCTCTTCTTCTTTACAATGCTGCTACAAAACTTCATCAATCTCTCACCATGTTACCACCATATTAGTGTGGAATGTTTGTCATCTGAGAGAGCACCTTTGGCTCTATCTGAAGAGTAGTGGCGAGAGAGAATTGCCTGAGTGTCAAATGGCACCCTAGTGCACTATTTTTGACCAGAGCCCATAAGGATTTGTTCAAAAGTAGTGTACTATATTGGGAATAGGGTGCCATTTGGGATGCATCATTGTGATTGTGCAGAGGAAAGGAGGCGTAGACAAGGGAACAAAGCTGTAGCATATGAAATGGGGGCAGTTAAAGGTGCTATTGACTGGGGAACGAGGGACCAGATGTGGATGTAGGTGATGGATATTCTTATTAAGTACATTATGCAGGTTCAACTGTCACTGGGGCTGTGTACCTATTTTAATTTTTTTATTTTACCTTTATTTAACTAGGCAAGTCAGTTAAGAACAAATTCTTATTTTCAATGACAGCCTAGGAACAGTGGGTTAACTGCCTGTTCAGGGGCAGAACGACAGATCTGTACCGTGTCAGCTCGGGGATTTGAACTTTCCGTTACTAGTCCAACACTCTAACCACTAGGCTACCCTGCTGCCCCTATATATCCCTTAGGGTTCACGGTCAAAAGTAGTACTCTATATAAGGAATAGAGTGCCATTTGGGTCGCAAAGAAGGAAAATAATATTCACATTGAGGAGAAGTACACCTTAGTGTAGCATTATGGGGGTCATATACCCAGGTTCCATATAGCAGGATGTTTATCAGCCCAGGTTCCATATAGCATGATGTTTATCAGCCCAGGTTCCAAATAGCAGGATGTTTATCAGCACAGGTTCCATATAGCAGGATGTGAATCAGCCCAGGTTCCATATAGCAGGATGTGAATCAGCCCAGGTTCCATATAGCAGGATATTTATAAGCCCAGATTCCATATAACAGGATGTGAATCAGCCCAGGTTCCATATAGCAGGATGTTTATCAGCCCAGGTTCCATATAGCATGATGTTTATCAGCCCAGGTTCCAAATAGCAGGATGTTTATCAGCACAGGTTCCATATAGCAGGATGTGAATCAGCCCAGGTTCCATATAGCAGGATGTGAATCAGCCCAGGTTCCATATAGCAGGATATTTATCAGCCCAGGTTCCATATAGCAGGATGTGAATCAGCCCAGGTTCCATATAGCAGGATGTTTATCAGCCCAGGTTTGGCGGTGCTCTGTTGTTTGGCAGTGCTCTGCTGTTAGGCGGTGCTCTGATGTTAGGCGGTGCTCTGATGTTAGGCGGTGCTCTGATGTTAGGCAGTGCTCTGCTGTTTGGCGGTGCTCTGCTGTTTGACGGTGCTCTGCTGTTAGGCGGTGCTCTGCTGTTAGGCGGTGCTCTGCTGTTAGGCGGTGCTCTGATGTTAGGCGGTGCTCTGCTGTTAGGCAGTGCTCTGCTGTTTGGCAGTGCTCTGCTGTTTGACGGTGCTCTGCTGTTAGGCGGTGTTCTGATGTTAGGCGGTGCTCTGCTGTTAGGCGTTAATCTGATGTTAGAAGGTGCCCTGCTGTTCGGCTGTGCTCTGCTGTTCAGCGGTGAACCTCTCAGGAAGAGGCCTCCCGAGTGGCGCAGTGGTCTAAGGCACTGCATTGCAGTGCTAGCTGCGTCACTATAGATCCTTGTTCAATCTCAGGCTGTGTTGAAGCCGGCCGCGACTGGGAGACCCATGAGGTGGCACACAATTGGCCCAGCATCGTATCGTATTTTTGTACTTCCGGCGCCGACAGAGATGGCCGCCTCGCTTCGCGTTCCTAGGAAACTATGCAGTTTTTTGTTTTTTTACGTGTTATTTCTTACATTGGTATCCCAGGTCATCTTAGGTTTCATTACATACAGTCGAGAAGAACTACTGAACATAAGAGCAGCGTCAACTCACCATCAGTACGACCAAGAATATGACTTTCGCGAAGCGGACCCTGTGTTCTGCCTTTCACCCAAGACAACGGAATGGATCCCAGCCGGCGACCCCAAAAAACGACTTCGAAAAAGGGGAAAACGAAGCAGTCTTCTGGTCAGACTCCGGAGACGGGCACATCGTGCACCACTCCCTAGCATTCTCCTCGCCAATGTCCAGTCTCTTGACAACAAGGTTGATGAAATCCGAGTAAGGGTAGCATTCCAGAGGGACATCAGAAACTGTAACGTTCTTTGCTTCACGGAAACATGGCTCACTGGAAAGACGCTATCGGAGACGGTGCAGCCAGCTGGTTTCTCCACGCATCGCGCCGACAGAAACAAACATCTTTCTGGTAAGAAGAGGGGCGGGGGTGTATGCTTTATGGTTAACGGGACGTGGTGTGGCCAAAACAACATACAGGAACTCAAGTCCTTCACCTGATTTAGAATTCCTCACAATCACAATGTAGACCGCATTATCTACCAAGGGAATTCTCTTCGATTATAATCACAGCCGTATATATTCCCCCCCCAAGCAGACACATCGATGGCTCTGAACGAACTTAATTTGACTCTTTGCAAACTGGAATTCATATATCCGGAGGCTGCATTCATTGTAGCTGGGGATTTTAACAAGGCTAATCTGAAAACAAGACTCCCTAAATTTTATCAGCATATCGATTGCGCAACCAGGGCGGGAAAAACCTTGGATCATTGCTATTCCAACTTCCGCAACGCATATAAGGCCCTGCCCCGCCCTCCTTTCGGAAAAACTGACCACGACTCCATTTTGTTGATTCCTGCCTACAGACAGAAGCTAAAAAGAGAAGCTCCCGCGCTGAGGTCTGTTCAACGCTGGTCCGACCAATTTGATTCCACACTCCAAAACTGCTTCCATCACGTGGACTGGGATATGTTCCGTATTGCGTCAGACGACAACATTGACGAATACGCTGATTCGGTGTGCGAGTTCATTAGAACGTGTGTTGAAGATGTCGTTCCCATAGCAACGATTAAAACATTCCCAGACCAGAAACCGTGGATTGATGGCAGCATTCGCGTGAAACTGAAAGCGCGAACCACTGCTTTTAATCAGGGAAAGGTGACTGGAAACATGACCGAATACAAACAGTGTAACTATTCCCTCCGCAAGGCAATCAAACAAGCTAAGCGTCAGTATAGAGACAAAGTAGAATCTCAATTCAACGGCTCAGACACAAGAGGTATGTGGCAGGGTCTACAGTCAATCACGGATTACAAAAAGAAAACCAGCACTGTCACGGACCAGGATGTCTTGCTCCCAGGCAGACTAAGTAACTTTTTTGCCCGCTTTGAGGACAATACAGTGCCACTGACACTGCCCGCAACTAAAACATGCGGACTCTCCTTCACTGCAGCCGACGTAAGGAAAACATTTTAACGTGTCAACCCTCGCAAGGCTGCAGGCCCAGACGGTATCCCCAGCCGCGCCCTCAGAGCATGCGCAGACCAGCTGGATGGTGTGTTTACGGACATATTCAATCAATCCCTATCCCAGTCTGTTGTTCCCACATGCTTCAAGAGGGCCACCATTGTTCCTGTTCCCAAGAAAGCTAAGGTAACTGAGCTAAACGACTACCGCCCCGTAGCACTCACTTCCGTCATCATGAAGTGCTTTGAGAGACTAGTCAAGGACCATATCACCTCCACCCTACCTGACACCCTAGACCCACTCCAATTTGCTTACCACCCAAATAGGTCCACAGACGATGCAATCTCAACCACACTGCACACTGCCCTAACCCATCTGGACAAGAGGAATACCTATGTGAGAATGCTGTTCATCGACTACAGCTCGGCATTTAACACCATAGTGTTATCGTCATCAAGCTCGAGACCCTGGGTCTCGACCCCGCCCTGTGCAACTGGGTACTGGACTTCCTGACGGGCCGCCCCCAGGTGGTGAGGGTAGGCAACAACATCTCCACCCCGCTGATCCTCAACACTGGGGCCCCACAAGGGTGCGTTCTGAGCCCTCTCCTGTACTCCCTGTTCACCCACGACTGCGTGGCCACGCATGCCTCCGACTCAATCATCAAGTTTGCGGACGACACAACAGTGGTAGGCTTGATTACCAACAACGACGAGACGGCCGACAGGGAAACCTCACACTCAACGTCAACAAAACTAAGGAGATGATTGTGGACTTCAGGAAACAGCAGAGGGAACACCCCCCTATCCACATCGATGGAACAGTAGTGGAGAGGGTAGTAAGTTTTAAGTTCCTCGGCGTACACATCACAGACAAACTGAATTGGTCCACCCACACAGACAGCATCGTGAAGAAGGCACAGCAGCGCCTCTTCAACCTCAGGAGGCTGAAGAAATTTGGCTTGTCACCAAAAGCAGTCACAAACTTCTACAGATGCACAATCGAGAGCATCCTGTCAGGCTGAATCACCGCCTGGTACGGCAACTGCTCCGCCCACAACCGTAAGGCTCTCCAGAGGGTAGTGAGGTCTGCACAACGCATCACCGGGGGCAAACTACCTGCCCTCCAGGACACCTACACCACCCGATGTCACAGGAAGGCCATAAAGATCATCAAGGACAGCAACCACCCGAGCCACTGCCTGTTCACCCCGCTATCATCCAGAAGGTGAGGTCAGTACAGGTGCATCAAAGCTGGGACCGAGAGACTGAAAAACAGCTTCTATCTCAAGGCCATCAGACTGTTAAACAGCCACCACTAACATTGAGTGGCTGCTGCCAACACACTGACTCAACTCCAGCCACTTTAATAATGGGAATTGATGTAAAATATATCACTAGCCACTTTAAACAATGCTACCTAATATAATGTTTACATACCCTACATTATTCATCTCATATGTATACGTATATACTGTACTCTACATCATCTACTGCATCCTTATGTAATACATGTATCACTAGCCACTTTAACTATGCCACTTTGTTTACATACTCATCTCATATGTATATACTGCACTCAATACCATCTACTGTATCTTGCCTATGCCGCTCTGTACCATCACTCATTCATATATCTTTATGTACATATTCTTTATCCCCTTACACTTGTGTCTATAAGGTAGTAGTTTTGGAATTGTTAGCTAGATTACTTGTTGGTTATTACTGCATTGTCGGAACTAGAAGCACAAGCATTTCGCTACACTCGCACTAACATCTGCTAACCATGTGTATGTGACAAATAAAATTTGATTTGATTTGATTTGGGTTTGGTAAGGGTTTGGCCGGCCGGGTTGTCCTTGTACCTCGCACTCTAGCGACTCCTGTGGTGGGCCAGGCGCATGCACGCTGACACAGTCACCAGGTGTACAATGTGTCCTCCGGCACATTGGTGTGGCTGGCTTCCGGGTAAAGCTAGCATTGTGTCAAGAAGCAGTGTGGCAAGGCAGGGTCGTGTTTCTGAGGATGCACGGCTCTCAACCTTTTTCTCTCCCGGGAGTTGCAGTGATGGGGCAAGACTGTAACTACCAATTGGATATCACAAAATTGGGGAGAAAAACAGGAAATACAGTTAAAACAGTTTTTATTATAATAAATAAAAATAACCTCTCAGGAAGGTCATTAGACTACCAACAGAATAATCACTACACTTACAGTTCATTTATCTGGATCTATGCTGACATTTTAATTACAAACGTTTGTTCAAAAAGTACCAGTAGCACAAAATGGTGTCGGGTTAAGGCTATCTTGATCCGTGAGTGCTTTGTGGTTTTTTGCATGTGGTTATGATTACGCTTTATAACATTTACTTAAAAATATGTGAAGGACAATAGCATTTGTTATGGAATAAGAGATCATTTTAAACAGTGAGACATTAGACATTAACATTAGATTAACATTAACATTAGATGCATGTTTGTGTTCTTTTCTAAAGAGATGGAATCTATTAAAGGAATCTATTAGACAAGATAGGTATTTCATCGAAAAATGTTAACTTCCAGAATTAAATCTTTGTCTAAATGAAATAAAGTGACAAACACCTGCACAGTCGGTGTCTTGGCATCAGGTCTGTCTGTCATTATGTAATGTGATGATTTGCAACAGGCGTTAGAATGATAGTGTCCCCTCCAGGCGTGAGACAAATGATCCAGCTCTGCCGAGGGAGAGTGGAGGTGGAGGGAGTTGGAACTCACAACTCAATCCTCCATGAGGACCAATCACCATGGCTGGATAATTAACTAACTACGGTGTTCCTAGAAAATGGATTAGCTTCCATCAAACTGTCATTATCAGAGCTGGCAAGGGGGGAGGGGGGCTGCTTAGACTAGGCTGGTTGGGAGGGGCTAAGGCTAGGCTGGCTAGGAGGGAGGGCTGCTATAGTTAGGCTGGCTAGGGTGGGCTGCTAGGGAGGGGCTGGCTAGGGGGGGGCTGCTAAGGTTAGGCTGGCTAGGGGGGCTGCTAGGGATAGGCTGGCTAGTGGGGGCTGCTAAGGTTAGAATGGCTAGGGGGGGGGCTGCTAAGGTTAGGCTGGCTAGGGGGGGAGGTTCTAAGGTTAGGCTGGATAGGGGGGGCTGCCAAGGCTGGCTAGGAGGGGCTGCTATGGCTAGGGTGGCTAGGGGGGCCTGCTATGGCTAGGCTGGCTAAGGGGGCTGCTAGGGATAGGCTGGGGCTGCTATGGCTAGGCTGGCTAGGGGGGGTGCTATGGCTAGGCTGGATAGGGGGGGGCTGCTAGGGATGGGCGGGCTAGGGGGGCTGCTAGGGATAGGCTGGATAGGGGAGCTGCTAGGGATAGGCTGGCTAGGGGGGGGCTGCTATGGCTAGGCTGGATAGGGGGGGCTGCTAGGGATAGGCTGGTTAGGGGGGGCTGCTAAGGTCAGGGCTGGCTGGGGGGGCTGCTAGGTCTGTGCTGGCTGGGGGGGGGCTGCTTGGGCTAGACTGTATAGGGGGGGGGCTGCTAGGGCTAAACTGATACAGTCTAGCCCAAACAGCCCCCCCCCCCAGCCAGCAGGCCTGCTGGGTGTCTCTCCCTCAGTGGCTCTGTCTGGGTGACTGAGAGGGCATCTGTAATGTTCCACTCAATAGTCTCCTAGTGAGGGAGCAGCCATCACACACACACACACACACATTCATCCTACTTAATAACCTGACTGAGCCCACTACCTTGGCTGAACCATCCCCATCCCCAGACCTCTCATACACACATGCATCATACTTAATAACCTGACTGAGCCCACAACCTTGGCTGCTCCAGCCCCCTCCCCAGCCCCAGCCCTATCACGCACTCTGGCTGCCAGAAGCAGCTTGCACACATTCATGCTCTGTCTGTTTCAATATTAATCTCTATTGATCGCAGACATGCTGCAGACTTCCTGATTTATATCCAGAAACATTTAGCTGCATCTGGAAACAGCATTCCAAATGGGACCTTATTCCCTACATAATGCCAGACCCATAGGGTTCTGATCAAATGTAATACACTACTTGTGATTCCCTCCAAGTGAATGATCATCCTTGGCTCGTGATACCGACCAAACAAATGACCATCCTTGACTCGTGATACCGACCAAACGAATGATCATCATTGACTCGGGATACCGACCAAACAAATGATCATCATTGACTCGGGATACCGACCAAACGAATGACCATCATTGACTTGGGATACCGACCAAAGGAATGATCATCATTGAGTCGTGATACCGAACAAAGGAATTGTTTATGACGTTGTATTGGTTAATGTGACGACTGTTGCTCATCGAATGATTAAAAGTTTCTGATTGCATGATTAACTGAATCAAGCGATTATTAACTCATTAACCTGGGGCACCATGGGAAAACTAGTTTTTATTGAGTTTCTATTTCCCAAATTAACTCAAAGAATATCAGAATATCGATTTTACAACAGCCGCTAATTAACTAGTTACCTCTACCAATCTCGTTCTGAACGTCGTATAGCCCGTGAATCTGCACTGACCCGGGTCTCACCAATGAATTCGTACCACACCAATCTTAGTTGAATATTTATTTACTAAAAAGCTAAAATAATGATAAAAGATAGACGTAGACAAAACACATTATAGGCTATTGATCAGAACTTAGTATAACAGGCCAACACACTATGGCGCGTGTTACACAAAATGGGGATTTCAAAGAGAGAGAGAAAAAAGAAAGTACACGGGAGAAATATACATTTGGGTGAATTTGTCAGCTATGCTATTCTAACCCTAGCCTTGCCCCAAACTGCCACTCTTATGTGTCAGAATATCATGATGTAATTACATGGGGATGATCTCCGAGATTCTTTGCGTGGACCGTTCAGGCTGCTCGATGACGCACTACTCCGGCGCACCTCTCTGATCATCCTCCCGATGTCAGTGTCCTTTTGGCTTAGGAGTCTGTTCCCTCACCCTTTGCTCTGGAAGGGGTCTTCTGAGGACAGACAGGTCTGTAGCTCAGAGCTCACAGCATAGGAATGAAACCCTTTAGATACCACGATTCGCTGGGATTGGATGCAAAGGGGGTCCGGCTTGAATTCTCCCGCTTAGACACAGCTACTCATCTGTAACTTGGGTAGAAAAAGATTTCTCTGTCTTCAAACTTGTGTTGCGTTCTGGGTTTCTTTGACTTTTTAGACCTTGGCTGCAGCTTGGGTCATGTAGTCTTCTCTGTGAATTCTTTACTCACAGGTTTTATACCCTTGGGTCAGAAGTGGGCGTAACCGCCTTTAGGGCAATTCTCTGGGCGTACCAAGTTAATGAGGCAAGGTCTATATTTTATTCAAATCCAATTTTAGACAACTAACGTAACATTTCATCTTCCCCAAAACCTTCTCTTTGATTTGGATATTTTCCATACAATGTACAATGTATAAACATCAAGCATATACTAGGTAAACCCTTCACAATGTTTTCGTAATTACATCATCTATTAACCTTTAATAACAAAACAAAAATCACATACATTTTCATATTCCATCTATTGTCATGGCCACCATTGTGGCTGATAGAAACCATTGTTCCAAAGTCCCTTTATTTCATGTTTAATGTTCTGAGGCTGGTTCTCCATAGTAACAGGACAAAGGAATTTGTCTGTGGCCTGAGATTTACCAGGGACATGAGGGGTCATAAAACCCCCACATCTTCAGACCCCTAGATCTCTCCTCCTCTGTTGGGGTTGAGAGATAATCTGTAGGGTTGTGGTCTCCTGTAACCTGACCTGGTCAGGACAGTCATGACATAATGATCATCCTAGATGAGTAATACCGACCAAACGAATTATCATAATTGATGAGTGATCAGTTCTTACATCAGTGTTCAGTTTAAAGTGATTCATTAATTCACTTGTATCTATAGATAGTTCATCAGAATCAATCCACTTGTATCAAAAGTAAGTGAATCAGAATCAATCCACTTCTATCTATAGCAAGGGAATCAGAATCAATCCACTTGTATGTATAGTAAGTGAATCAGAATCAATCCACTTCTAACTATAGCAAGGGAATCAGAATCAATACATGTATATCTATAGTAAGTGAATCAGAATCAATCCACTTCTATCTATAGCAAGGGAATCAGAATCAATCCACTTCTATCTATTGCAAGGGAATCAGAATCAATCCACTTGTATCTATAGATAGTTAATCAGAATCAATTCACTTGTATTTATAGTAAGTGAATCAGAATCAATCCACTTGTATCTTTAGTAAGTGAATCAGAATCAATCCACTTGTATCTGTAGATAGTTAATCAGAATCAATCCACTTGTATCTATAGTAAGTGAATCAGAATCAATCCACTTATATCTATCGTAAGTGAATCAGAATCAATCCACTTGTATCTTTAGATAGTTAATCAGAATCAATCCACTTGTATCTATAGATAGTTAATCAGAATCAATTCACTTCTATCTCTTGCAAGGGAATCAGAATCAATCCACTTGTATCTTTAGTAAGTGAATCAGAATCAATCCACTTGTATCTGTAGATAGTTAATCAGAATCAATCCACTTGTATCTATAGTAAGTGAATCAGAATCTATCCACTTGTATCTATAGATAGTTAATCAGAATCAATTCACTTGTATCTATAGTAAGTGAATCAGAATCAATCCACTTGTATCTTTAGTAAGTGAATCAGAATCAATCCACTTGTATCTGTAGATAGTTAATCAGAATCAATCCACTGGTATCTATTGTAAGGGAATCAGAATATCACATTTCCAACCTCTCAATGTGAGAAAGACGGTGGTAGGTTTGACATTGGGAAAACCAAACTCGAGATGAACAATCAACGTTTACAAAATATTCACACAATAGCTTACGCCCCTAAGGACTTACCGACAGTAAATCCTGGATGTGCTTTACTGAGAGACAGGATATCTTCAGAAACAACACCAATAAACCCTGTACTTTATCTAGAGACGGGATATCTTCAGAAACAACACCAGTAAACCATGTACTTTATCTAGAGACGGGATATCTTCAGAAACAACACCAGTAAACCCTGTACTTTATCTAGAGACGGGATATCTTCAGAAACAACACCAGTCAACCCTGTACTTTATCTAGAGACGGGATATCTTCAGAAACAACACCAAATTGTTACTTGCTGATCACAATGAACAGAAGTTAGATTACAGCTGGGAAGCGACTGGGATTCAGCTGTGACTTTGTGACATCTTGATTCAATTACTGTTTAGTGTTTCATTTGCAGACATTCATATAATCATATTACCAAGAGGTTATTGAAATAAAGATATGGAGGTGAAGCATGCGACTAATACAAAATGTAATAAATTGATTTGATTTATAGATCAACAGATGATGGTATTGTGTCGTAGGGACCATACCCTCCACTACACCATTGTCAGGGAGGTAAACAGTGTTTACGTGTGTTTACCCTCCACTACACCACTGTAAGGGAGGCCCACCTATACACCTGGCTGTCAACGTGGGTCTCCTGCATGCCACAAGACTGCGTTAGTCCACCGAGCTAGAGACAAACATTACAAGTAGTGGTCAAGCTAGATTAGATGAGATGCACTTGTCTACTTCACTGCATGGTCAGGTCTTTATTGTAAAAGAGAATGTGTTCTAAATGACTTAGCTGGTTAAATCAAGGTTAAATTAAGGCAGTCCTAAGTCTGTTCTGAATCAGTTGGTCTCCCATGCAGAACACTGTATTAATGTTCCTGTATAGAATCAAGCAACTACAGAGAAGTCCTTGATGAAAACCTGTACAGAGCGCTCAGGACCTCAGACTGGGGTGAATGTTCACCTTCCAACAGCGACCTTAAGCACACAGCCAAGACAACACAGGAGTGGCTTCGGGACAAATCTCTGAATGTCCTTGAGTGATCCAGCCAGAGCCTGGAATTTAACCCTATCGAACATCTCTGGAGAGACCTGGAAATAGCTGTGCAGCCACGCTCCCCATCCATCCTGACAGAGCTTGAGAGGATCTGCAGAGTAGAATCGGAGAAACTCACCAAATATAGGTCTGTCAAGCATGTAGTATCATACCCAATAAGATTTGTGGCTGTAATCGCTGCCAAAGGTTCTTCAACAAAGTACTAAAGGGTCTGAAAACGTATATAAATATATATATTTTTTAATTGCAAAAATTTGTTAACCTGTTTTTGCTTTATCATCATGAGATATTGTGTGTAGATTGATGAGGGAAAAAAATGTAATACATTTTTAGATTAAGGCTGTAACATAACAAAATGTGGAAAAAGTAAAGGGGTCTGAATACTTTCCGAATGCACTGTATGTGGGCATTTCTCAAGGGGGATTGGTATAGCTATGTTATGTGGGCAGATATCATGGGGATTGGTATAGCTATGTTATGTGGGCAGATATCATGGGGATTTTTGGTTGCGGAACAGATGATCTCTGCATGTGAGGTTCACATGGTGAAGCATGGAGGAGGAGGTGTGATGGTGTGGGGTTGCTTTGCTGGTGACACTGTCTCTGATTTATTTAGAATTCAAGGCACACTTAACCAGCATGGCTACCACAGCATTCTGCAGCTATACGCCATCCCATTTGGTATGCGCTTAGTGGGACTATCATTTGTTTTCCAACAAGACAATGACCCAAAACACACCTCCAGGCTGTGTAAGGGCTATTTGACCAAGGTGAGTGATGGGGTGCTGCATCCGATGACCTGGCCTCCAGAATACCCCGACCTCAACTCAATTGAGATGGTTAGGGATGAGTTGGACCACAGAGTGAAGGAAAAGCAGCCAACAAGTTGTCAGCATATGAGGGAAACCAAGCAGGGTTAAAGGAATGATATTTCCATGTACTCTCATACTCTCTTTTTGATTTACTCTAGGTACAAGAGGCTCTAGGTACAAGGTGCTCTAGGTACAAGGTGCTCTAGGTACAAGGTGCTCTAGGTACAAGGTGCTCTAGGTACAAGGTGCTCTAGGTTGTCTAGGTACAATGTGCTCTAGGTACAATGTGTTCTAGGTACAATGTGTTCTATGTACAATGTGTTCTAGGGGGTCTAGGTACAAGGTGCTCTGGGTACACGGTGCTCTAGGTACAAGGTGCTCTAGGTGCTCTAGGTACAATGTGCTCTAGGTGGTCTAGGTACAATGTGCTCTAGGTGGCCTAGGTACAATGTGCTCTAGGTGGTCTAGATACAATGTGCTATAGGTGCTCTAGGTACAAGGTGCTCTAGGTGGTCTAGGTATAAGGTGCTCTAGGTGAAAGGTGCTCTAGGTACAATGTGATCTAGGTACAAGGTGCTCTAGGTACAATGTGCTCTAGGTACAACATGCTCTAGGTGCAATGTGCTCTAGGTGGTCTAGGTACAATGTGCTCTAGGTGCTCTAGGTACAAGGTGCTCTAGGTTGTCTAGGTACAATGTGCTCTAGGTACAATGTGTTCTAGGTACAATGTGTTCTAGGGGGTCTAGGTACAAGGTGCTCTAGGGGGTCTAGGTACAATGTGCTCTATGTACAATGTGTTCTAGGTGAACTAGGTACAATGTGCTCTAGGTACAATGTGCTCTAGGTGGTCTAGGTACAAGGTGCTCTAGGTGCTCTAGGTACAAGGTGCTCTAGGTACAATGTGGTCTAGGTACAATGTGCTCTAGGTGGTCTAGGTACAATGTGCTCTAGGTGGTCTAGGTACAAGGTGATCTAGGCACAAGGTGCTCTAGGTTCAAGGGGATCTAGGTACAAGGTGATGTAGGTACAAGGTGATGTAGGTACAAGGTGATGTAGTTACAAGGTGATGTAGTTACAAGGTGATGTAGGTACAAGGTGCTGTAGTTACAAGGTGATGTAGGTACAATGTGATGTAGGTACAAGGTGATGTAGTTACAAGGTGATGTAGGTACAAGGTGATGTAGGTACATGGTGCTGTAGTTACAAGGTGATGTAGGTACAACTGTCTGTATTATGATATTGTAAGCTAGCTACGAGCGGCGAGATTGGCTCCTGTAAGGATCCTTCTTGAATACAATACAATTATTAATATCTACAGCAGGCTGGGCTGATTTTTGAACGGATTAATGAATTTATGAATGTAAATTAATGTATTCAGATATTTAAATGACCAATGTTGTGGTCATTGATTTGGGTTTTATATCCAATCAAATAAAACTGTATCTCTTTCCTTGTTTTCCAGCCTGTGTCTGAGGAGTTCCAGAATGGCGAGGGTTTTGGCTACATCGTGGCGTTCCGAGCCAATGGTACGCGAGGCTGGAAGGAGAAGATGGTGACATCAGCAGATTCCACTACATACAAGTATAGAGACGAGACCTTCCCTCCCCTCACCCCCTTCGAAGTGAAAGTGGGCGTGTACAACAACAAGGGAGACGGACCCTTCAGTGGTGTGGTCACTGTGTACTCTGCAGAGGGAGGTGAGTTCTTGCACTCACACATCTAAGGATGGCTTTGCAGGTGTTCTTCAAAGGGAAGGGGCTCCTTCACCCCCTGTTTATCTAATGGACTAGTGTCTGCTGAGGGGTGGACTTCTTATGTCATGTCCTATGAGTTTTTATGTCATGTCCAAGGAATTATTATGTCATGTCCTAGGAGTTCTTATATCATGTCCTATGAGTTCTTATGTCATGTCCAATGAATTCTCATGTCATGTCCAATGAGTTCTTATGTCTTGTCCTATGAGTACTTATGTCATGTCCAAGGAATTCTTATGTAGTTACAGAGAGTTATAATTATAAGAGTTATAATGTCATGTCCAAAGAGTTCTTATGTCATGTCCTATGATCTCAGAAGTCTAAAGATCAAAAGAGCACATCTTAGTCATCTAGCCAATGGGTTGATTTGTTGGTTTTGGAAATGTAAAACAGTTATTCAAAGAGAAGGACCTCCTACACTTGTCCTCCAATCATTGTACTTGTTTGGTGAATTAAGCTCACTGATTAGTAAGGAACATCTGCATTAGCATCGAATTTACAAAATAGCTTCCAACACTCTACTCAACAAATTGGATGCAGTCTATCACAGTGCCATCTGTTTTGTCACCAAAGCCCCATATACTACCCACCACTGCGACCTGTATGATCTTGTTGTCTTAATTCTTTATTTATTTACCAACTAACTAAATAATCACACAGAATTACATAAAACACAAAACAGGATAGCTTTAACATGGATTACGACACAATGCAATGAAAAGTCCCTAGTGGACTAAACCGATATGATGGCTTGTTACACAAAATGGCGGATTCAAAAGAGAGGGAAAGGGAGGGGCATGTAAGAAAGAGCGGGAGAAAAGACAAAGGACTTCACTAACGTACATACAGTTGGTAACTATGCTGATGGAAATTGTTTTATTTTATTTTTTATTTCACCTTTATATAACCAGGTAGACCAGATCACCTTTATTTAACCAGGTAGACCAGTTGAGAGCAAGTTCTCATTTACAACTGCGACCTGGCCAAGATAAAGCAAAGCAGTTTGACACATACAACAACACAGAGTTACACATGGGATAAACAAACGTACAGTCAATAACACAATAGAAAAATCTATATACAATGTGTGCAAATGCCAAATGTAACGTCCGCTCATTCGAAATCATTTCAATATACATATTTAAGTGTGTATGTATTTGCTGTCTCTTTGTTGAAAACACTCAATCCATCTACGGGGAGTAATTCAACAGAACATCTCTGGTTGTCTAACAGAGATCACCATGTCCTTTGTATTTGTAGTAGATTTCGGAGTGTATGTGAGGACGGATCCTCCATAGGTCTACCCCGCATTATTCAGCGGGCTCTGTTCGTTAGAATAGAGGTGTCTATAGTGATGAGAGTAAATTGTTTGTCTTCTCGTCCTCAGTCACGTTTACTAGACTAAAGTACTTAAACAGCAGCAGACTGAATGTTCCTGTGTTGTCTTCTTCTTCAAGAGAAAGTTTCAGAGTTTCTACTCCTTCCGTACCTTTCAGCTCACGCTGTCGGTCACACTGGTCTATTGTAGAGCTAGAACCATTTTCCCGTAGCAACCCGGCAATGTGCTGGTCTCTAGAGATGTACATTTCTTAACCATTTAATAACGTATTCAGCTGGCGCTGCACATAGCTGGTCTATTTAAATGGTAACCTTTTCAGCGTGCGGACGGTTCTCTGGTCTAATATACATTTTGTTAGCGAGTCCTTTTATAAACTCTTGTGAAAGGGGCAGTCCATGACGCCGACATAATGTTTGTGCTCACGTGGGCGTGATTACTGACTGGTTAAAACTTTTATATGAAAAACAATTCTCATTTAGAAGGCTAACATCGCATTTCATCTTCTCACAAATAATTTTCATATTTAATCATATAAGTTCCACGACATTTAGATGTAAATTTGTCAACTGGGAAATATAAACATTAAGAGATACAGTTACATCCCAAAGCAACAACTGATCTGACATAATTGTTCTTTCAGTGGCCATGGATTCCAGCTGTTTGGATGTGATGTTACCGTTTTGGCGGGAGGAATCTCCTTGTAACAAAGGAGTTTCTTTCCCCTCCTTCTGCAAAGTCCAAAGGCAGAGTTCCTACAAAGTATTTACGACCGTCATAAAATGGCCAACTCCATCCCTTCTCCCCCTCTGCGGGAGACAGCGCTGTAGAGCGGACCCACTGTAACCTGATCCTTCAGATCCTCACAGGAGATTCATGACAGAGCCTGTCAGTCTGAACACTGTCTGGTAACACTGAGTCTATCAGTCTGAACACTGTCTGGTAACACTGAGTCTATCAGTCTGAACACTGTCTGGTAACACTGAGTCTATCAGTCTGAACACTGTCTGGTAACACTGAGTCTATCAATCTGAACACTGTCTGGTAACACTGAGTCTATCAGTCTGAACACTGTCTGGTAACACTGAGTCTATCAGTCTGAACACTGTCTGGTAACACTGAGTCTATCAATCTGAACACTGTCTGGTAACACTGAGTCTATCAATCTGAACACTGTCTGGTAACACTGAGTCTATCAGTCTGAACACTGTCTGGTAACACTGAGTCTATCAGTTAGGGCGCTGTAAAGCTGACCCACTGTAACCTGATCCTTCAGATCTTCACAGGAGAGTCATGACAACTGATTTGATGTTTACTGTGATGAATAATACTGATTGATGTTCATAGTATGCCTTTTAAATAATCCCCTCATTATAATGATATCCCCGTCATTATTCATATTAGTGTCTGTAGTGTAAATATCGCAATTTCCACACCTCTATCCATCATTCTGTATAAAGATAGAAGAGCTAGCAGCAGTTATAGTGTGACACTATATTTCCTGGGGTTTCTAAGGTTGACTGTGTGTGTGTGTTTCCCTCCACAGAGCCCAGGGACGCCCCATCTGAGGTGAAAGCTTCCAGCATTTCCTCTAAGGAAATTAAGGTCACTTGGAGACAGATCAACCCTGGTCCTGGGAGACCACGGGGATACGAGGTGAGTGTGTGTGTGCCTATCTGTGTGTTTGTCTGTGTGTGTGTGTGTGTGTGTGTGTGTGTGTGTGTGTGTGTGTGTGTGCATTCGTGCACGTTTGTGTTCTTGTTTGTGTGCATGTACTATTTTCTCAAATATTTTTAGATTTCACCTCTTTACTAAATACTAGGATAAAGGAAACAGTCATTGGAAAGAACCCAACTCTTCCTTTCCCTCAGGTGAGCTACAGGAAGGACAGTGAGCAGGAGGAGTCAGGGAAGAAGAAGAAGACAGCAGGTAACGAGACATCTATGGTGCTGACAGGGTTGGAGGGGAACAGTGTGTACGTCATCACAGTCAGAGGCTTCAACAGTATCGGCCAGGGCCCTGCATCAACCGCTAACACCGCCAAGACCAAGAAAGATCGTGAGTACAGTAACTCATACACTAGCAACTCACACACTAGCAACTCACACACTAGCAGCCAGCCCACCTAGCTCTGCACAGACCAGGAAAGACAATGAGTACACCCCTCATACCAGCCATGCTGTATGTAAATACACCCCTCATACCAACCATACTGTATGTAAATACATTACCTCATACCAACCATACTGTATGTAAATACATTACCTCATACCAGCCATACTGTATGTAAATACATTACCTCATACCAACCATACTGTATGTAAATACATTCCCTCATACCAGCCATACTGTATGTAAATACACCCCTCATACCAGCCATACTGTATGTAAATACACCCCTCATACCAACCATACTGTATGTAAATACATTCCCTCATACCAACCATACTGTATGTAAATACATTCCCTCATACCAGCCATACTATATGTAAATACATTCCCTCATACCAACCATACTGTATGTAAATACATTCCCTCATACCAGCCATACTGTATGTAAATACATTCCCTCATACCAGCCATACTGTATGTAAATATATTACCTCATACCAGCCATACTGTATGTAAATACACCCCTCATACCAGCCATACTGTATGTAAATATATTACCTCATACCAGCCATACTGTATGTAAATACACCCCTCATACCAGCCATACTGTATGTAAATACACCCCTCATACCAGCCATACTGTATGTAAATACATTCCCTCATACCAACCATACTGTATGTAAATACATTCCCTCATACCAGCCATACTATATGTAAATACATTCCCTCATACCAACCATACTGTATGTAAATACACCCCTCATACCAGCCATACTGTATGTAAATACATTACCTCATACCAGCCATACTGTATGTAAATACATTCCCTCATACCAACCATACTGTATGTAAATACATTACCTCATACCAGCCATACTGTATGTAAATACATTCCCTCATACCAACCATACTGTATGTAAATACATTCCCTCATACCAGCCATACTGTATGTAAATACATTCCCTCATACCAGCCATACTATATGTAAATACATTCCCTCATACCAGCAATACTGTATGTAAATATACCCCTCATACCAGCCATACTGTATGTAAATACACCCCTCCTACCAGCCATACTGTATGTAAATACACCCCTCATACCAGCCATACTGTATGTAAATACACCCCTCATACCAGCCATACTGTATGTAAATACATTACCTCATACCAACCATACTGTATGTAAATACATTCCCTCATACCAACCATACTGTATGTAAATACATTCCCTCATACCAGCCACACTGTATGTAAATACATTCCCTCATACCAGCCATACTGTATGTAAATACATTCCCTCATACCAGCCATACTGTATGTAAATACATTCCCTCATACCAACCATACTGTATGTAAATACATTCCCTCATACCAGCCATACTGTATGTAAATACACCCCTCATACCAACCATACTGTATGTAAATACACCCCTCATACCAGCCATACTATATGTAAATACATTCCCTCATACCAACCATACTGTATGTAAATACATTCCCTCATACCAGCCATATTGTATAAAGAGACATTCACTTCTTTGATATATCTGTATATGCAAATCAAATTCCTGGTACATGTAAATGTACTTTACAATTAAAGGTGTTTCTGATGCTGATTCTGATATGGAGACATTTTCTCATTCGATATGTTAACATCTTGGCCATGTTCTGTTGTAATCTCCACCCGGCACTGCCAAAAGAGTACTGGCCACTCCTCATAGCCTGGTTCCTCTCTAGGTTTTTTCCTAAGTCCTGGCCTTTCTAGGGAGTTTGTCCTAGCCACCGTGCTTCTACACCTGCATTGCTTGCTTCTTGGGGTTTTTGGCTGGGTTTCTGTACAGCACTTTTTGACATCAGCTGATGTAAGAAGGGCTTTATAAATACATTTGATTGATTGATTACTATTAGACATATTATATTTTATTGTGCACGGAAGAAACAGAAAAGTACCACAATAGACCAAATAGATTAAAACTCCCTGTGCTTGTATTTAGTTGTATTGTTAATTGATCTCTGTGCTTTCTAATCAGCTCCAGTCCAGCCTCCAGCCAACCTCATGTGGATTCAGGAAGGAACTAACGTGTCTCTAAACTGGGAGCCGGTCAAGTCTAAAGACAACGAGTCAGATGTCATAGGCTACAAGGTACGCCCACCTTACAATACTCTACCACCGTCTCAGCTCATTCTCATCCTATCTAGGAGCCGGTGTCCTGGCTCAATACTCATCCTATCTAGGAGCCGGTGTCCTGGCTCAATACTCATCCTATCTAGGAGCCGGTGTCCTGGCTCAATACTCATCCTGACCTGGTGTCCTGGCTCAATGTCCATCCTGACCTGGTGCCCTGGCTCAATATCCATCCTTACCTGGTGTCCTGGCTCAATATCCATCCTGACCTGGTGTCCTGGATCAATTCCCATCCTGACCTGGTGTCCTGGCTCAATATCCATCCTGACCTGGTGTCCTGGCTCAATACCCGTCCTTACCTGGTGTCCTGGCTCAATACCCGTCCTTACCTGTGGCCTGGCTCAATTCCCATCCTGACCTGGTGTCCTGGCTCAATACCCGTCCTGACCGGGTGTCCTGGCTCAATACCCATCCTGACCGGGTGTCCTGGCTCAATATCCATCCTTACCTGGTGTCCTGGCTCAATACCCGTCCTGACCGGGTGTCCTGGCTCAATATCCATCCTGACCTGGTGTCCTGGCTCAATATCCATCCTGACCGGGTGTCCTGGCTCAATACCCGTCCTGACTGGGTGTCCTGGCTCAATATCCATCCTGACCTGGTGTCCTGGCTCAATATCCATCCTGACCTGGTGTCCTGGCTCAATGCCCATCTTGACTTTGTGTCTTTGCTAAATTCAAAATCTGACCATTTTACTATTATGGCCTCTTAATCATCCCCAGCTAACTCATCCAACCATACAATCATACTGTATATAGTCTCTTAATCATCCCCAGCTAACTCATCCAACCATACTGTATATAGTCTCTTAATCATCCCCAGCTAACTCATCCAACCATACTGTATATCGTCTCTTAATCACCCCCAGCTAACACATCCAATAATACTATCATATTGTATTATAAACAAAAAAATAGGTTTTAAGTGAGAAGTATGCATTGGTCTGAAGCACCACAATGCCTACTCCACCCATGCTCTACCAAGGTTTTACAGCACACAGCTTTGACCTACTACAGTAGCCATGTTGGTCTATTGTACTTCAAACTATGTGAAGGCAGGTTGCTTAGGATTCAAACCTTCTCAAACTGACTACATCCATATGAAAAACATTCCAAAGATAAATATATCTAGCTAGCCTGCTTCTTTGTAGCTTGCTTCTCATCTGACTGGTGTTAGCTAGCCTGCTACTAGCTAGCTGCTTTTGTGCAGCAACCGAGTTGCTGGTCTCGGTTTTTAGAAAAGGTAGCACATTGTTGGTTCTTAATGGACATAAATTAGCATGTGAGAGTGATAAATTACACATACTGTGGGGTGGCAGGTAGCCTCGTGGTTAGAGTATTGGGCAAGAAACTGAAAGGTCGCTGGATCGAATCCCTGAGCTGACGCGGTAAAAATGTGTCATTCTGCCCCTGAGCAAAGCAGTTATCCCACTGTTCCCCAGTAGGCTGAAAATGTAAATAATAATTTGTAACTGACTTGCCTAATTAAACAAAGGTTGCATTTTATACTTTTTAATAGTCTCAGTTTAATCCAACGTCTAGAATTTCAGCTAACGTTAGATTGGCATAGTAAATACTCTGAGAACTCAATTGATAACTACCACTTAAAAAATCGGGTGTGTTTTTCTCGGTAATGACTGGACGGCTCATGATGAGAGGTGGAGAGTTTGTTGTGTGCTTCCAATCACGTTGATTTGACATTGGTGTCAAATTGGATTAGATTTGATGGTAGGGAGATTTTTATTTATTAACCGTAGCTTCAACCAATGCCATACTATTGGCCCTAGCTTCAACCAATGCCATACTATTGGCCCTAGCTTCAACCAATGCCATACTATTGGCCCTAGCTTCAACCAATGCCATACTATTGGCCCTAGCTTCAACCAATGCCATACTATTGGCCCTAGCTTCAACCAATGCCATACTATTGGCCCTAGCTTCAACCAATGCCATACTATTGGCCCTATCTTCAACCAATGCCGTACTATTGGCCCTAGCTTCAACCAATGCCATACTCGGATGGGTCCACAGTGTCTCCTGACCCCTCCTGTCTCAGCCTCCAGTATTTATGCTGCAGTAGTTTATGTGTCGGGGGGCTAGGGTCAGTGTGTTATATCTGGAGTACTTCTCCTGTCCTATTCGGTGTCCTATGTGAATCTAAGTGTGCGTTCTCTAATTCTCTCCTTCTCTCTCTCGGAGGACCTGAGCCCTAGGACCATGCCCCAGGATTACCTGACATGATGACTCCTTGCTGTCCCCAGTCCACCTGGCCGTGCTGCTGCTCCAGTTTCAACTGTTCTGCCTTCTTATTATTCGAACATGCTGATCATTTATGAACATTTGAACATCTTGGCCATGTTCTGTTTTAATCTCCACCCGGCACAGCCAGAAGAGGACTGGCCACCCCACATATGCTCTCTCTAATTCTCTCTTTTTTTCTCTCTCTCTCGGAGGACCTGAGCCCTAGGACCATGCCCCAGGACTACCTGACATGATGACTCCTTGCTGTCCCCAGTCCATCTGACTGTGCTGCTGCTCCAGTTTAAACTGTTCTGCCTTATTATTATGCGACCATGCTGGTCATTTATGAACATTTGAACATCTTGGCCATGTTCTGTTATAATCTCCACCCGGCACAGCCAGAAGAGGACTGGCCACCCCACATAGCCTGGTTCCTCTCTAGGTTTCTTCCTAGGTTTTGGCCTTTCTAGGGAGTTTTTCCTAGCCACCGTGCTTCTACACCTGCATTGCTTGCTGTTTGGGGTTTTAGGCTGGGTTTCTGTACAGCACTGAGATATCAGCTGATGTACGAAGGGCTATATAAATTGATTTGATTTGATACTATTGGCCCTAGCTTCAACCAATGCCATACTATTGGCCCTAGCTTCAACCAATGCCATATTATTAGCCCTAGCCTCAACCAATGCCATACTATTGGCCCTAGCTTCAACCAATGCCATACTATTGGCCCTAGCTTCAACCAATGCCATACTATTGGCCCTAGCTTCAACCAATGCCATACTATTGGCCCTAGCTTCAACCAATGCCATATTATTAGCCCTAGATTCAACCAATGCCGTAGCTTCAACCAATGCCATACTATTGGCCCTAGCTTCAACCAATGCCGTACTGTTGTGGGCGCTATCGCCTCCACAATAATATAGCCACCTAATCAACCCCAGCTTACTCATCCAACCCCTCTCACCTTCCCTGCTACTTTTCCTTTGATTGTTGCTGTAAACGAGAATGTGTTGTCAACTTCTCAGTGATCTTACCTGGTACAATACACCTTATACATCAAATCAAATCAAATCAAATTTATTTATATAGCCCTTCGTACATCAGCTGATATCTCAAAGTGCTGTACAGAAACCCAGCCTAAAACCCCAAACAGCAAGCAATGCAGGTGTAGAAGCACGGTGGCTAGGAAAAACTCCCTAGAAAGGCCAATACCTAGGAAGAAACCTAGAGAGGAACCAGGCTATGTGGGGTGGCCAGTCCTCTTCTGGCTGTGCCGGGTGGAGATTATAACAGAACATGGCCAAGATGTTCAAATGTTCATAAATGACCAGCATGGTCGAATAATAATAAGGCAGAACAGTTGAAACTGGAGCAGCAGCACAGTCAGGTGGAAGTTGAAACTGGAGCAGCAGCATGGCCAGGTGGACTGGGGACAGCAAGGAGTCATCATGTCAGGTAGTCCTGGGGCATGGTCCTAGGGCTCAGGTCAGTTGAAACTGGAACAGCAGCATGGCCAGGTGGACTGGGGACAGCAAGGAGTCATCATGTCAGGTAGTCCTGGGGCATGGTCCTAGGGCTCAGGTCCTCCGAGAGAGAGAAAGAAAGAGAGAAGGAGAGAATTAGAGAACGCACACATAGATTCACACAGGACACCGAATAGGACAGGAGAAGTACTCCAGATATAACAAACTGACCCCAGCCCCCCGACACATAAACTACTGCAGCATAAATACTGGAGGCTGAGACAGGAGGGGTCAGGAGACACTGTGGCCCCATCCGAGGACACCCCCGGACAGGGCCAAACAGGAAGGATATAACCCCACCCACTTTGCCAAAGCACAGCCCCCACACCACTAGAGGGATATCTTCAACCACCAACTTACCATCCTGAGACAAGGCTGAGTATAGCCCACAAAGATCTCCGCCACGGCACAACCCAAGGGGGGTGCGCCAACCCAGACAGGATGACCACAACAGTGAATCAACCCACTCAGGTGACGCACCCCCTCCAGGGACGGCATGAGAGAGCCCCAGCAAGCCCCATACTATCCAGACACAGACAATCTGCCTTTAGCCAACACCATTACCACTTTAGAGCCAGTAACCACAGGCCTAGCACACGTTTATGTATTATTAGTTCTGGCAGAGTGACCCACTGAATTAACATAGCTAACATGTATACAACAATAGGAAGGCTATTGCAACTGAAACATTGTGTATGTGGCTGCAGGAATAAGACAGTGTCTGTAGAAACATAGGGCTTTTCTTTCTGTTATCTTGTGTAATGTATTCTCCTCGTCATGGAACCAAGGTTATATTCACAATTGGAGATGTTGTGCTCAAATCTTATAAAGATAGGAGTCGTGAAACTCGGAAGAAATAGACGTTCTTTACTCACAAATAATGTCATTCATTTAGATATATGATATCAGCAGTCTCAACCATATTGTTGTTTGTGTCCAACTGGAGGGGTTATTGGCTCAGGAGGGGTTATTGGGTCAGGAGGGGTTATTGGCTCAGGAGGGGTTATTGGGTCAGGAGGGGTTATTGGGTCAGGAGGGGTGTGTCCTGCTGGAGGGGTTATTGGGTCAGGAGGGGTTATTGGGTCAGGAGGGGTGTGTCCTGCTGGAGGGGTTATTGTGTCAGGAGGGGTTATTGTGTCAGGAGGGGTGTGTCCAACTGGAGGGGTTATTGGGTCAGGAGGGGTGTGTCCAACTGGAGGGGTTATTGGCTCAGGAGGGGTTATTGGGTCAGGAGGGATTATTGGCTCAGGAGGGGTTATTGGCTCAGGAGGGGTTATTGGGTCAGGAGGGGTTATTGTGTCAGGAGGGGTGTGTCCTGCTGGAGGGGTTATTGGGTCAGGAGGGGTTATTGGGTCAGGAGGGGTTATTGTGTCAGGAGGGGTTATTGTGTCAGGAGGGGTTATTGGGTCAGGAGGGGTGTGTCCTGCTGGAGGGGTTATTGGGTCAGGAGGGGTTATTGTGTCAGGAGGGGTGTGTCCTGCTGGAGGGGTTATTGGGTCAGGAGGGGTTATTGTGTCAGGAGGGGTTATTGGGTCAGGAGGGGTTATTGGGTCAGGAGGGGTTATTGTGTCAGGAGGGGTTATTGTGTCAGGAGGGGTTATTGTGTCAGGAGGGGTTATTGTGTCAGGAGGGGTTATTGGGTCAGGAGGGGTTATTGTGTCAGGAGGGGTTATTGGGTCAGGAGGGGTTATTGGGTCAGGAGGGGTTATTGTGTCAGGAGGGGTTATTGGGTCAGGAGGGGTGTGTCCTGCTGGAGGGGTTATTGGGTCAGTAGGGGTTATTGTGTCAGGAGGGGTTATTGGGTCAGGAGGGGTTATTGTGTCAGGAGGGGTGTGTCCTGCTGGAGGGGTTATTGGGTCAGGAGGGGTTATTGGGTCAGGAGGGGTTATTGGGTCAGGAGGGGTTATTGGGTCAGGAGGGGTTATTGTGTCAGGAGGGGTTATTGTGTCAGGAGGGGTTATTGGGTCAGGAGGGGTTATTGGGTCAGGAGGGGTTATTGTGTCAGGAGGGATTATTGGCTCAGGAGGGGTTATTGGGTCAGGAGGGATTATTGGCTCAGGAGGGGTTATTGGCTCAGGAGGGGTTATTGGCTCAGGAGGGGTTATTGTGTCAGGAGGGATTATTGGCTCAGGAGGGGTTATTGGCTCAGGAGGGGTTATTGGGTCAGGAGGGGTTATTGTGTCAGGAGGGGTGTGTCCTGCTGGAGGGGTTATTGGGTCAGGAGGGGTTATTGGGTCAGAAGGGGTTATTGTGTCAGGAAGGGTTATTGTGTCAGGAGGGGTTATTGGGTCAGGAGGGGTTATTGGGTCAGGAGGGGTTATTGTGTCAGGAGAGGTTATTGGGTCAGGAGGGGTTATTGGGTCAGGAGGGGTTATTGGGTCAGGAGGGGTTATTGGGTCAGAAGGGGTTATTGTGTCAGGAGGGGTTATTGTGTCAGGAGAGGTTATTGGGTCAGGAGGGGTTATTGGGTCAGGAGGGGTTATTGGC
Source organism: Oncorhynchus kisutch (assembly GCF_002021735.2). Taxonomy (NCBI): domain Eukaryota; kingdom Metazoa; phylum Chordata; class Actinopteri; order Salmoniformes; family Salmonidae; genus Oncorhynchus; species Oncorhynchus kisutch. Next base: position 751,032 of record NC_034191.2, read on the forward strand.
TCAGGAGGGGTTATTGGGTCAGGAGGGGTTATTGGCTCAGGAGGGGTTATTGGGTCAGGAGGGGTTATTGGGTCAGGAGGGGTTATTGGGTCAGGAGGGGTTATTGTGTCAGGAGGGGTTATTGGGTCAGGAGGGGTTATTGGGTCAGGAGGGGTTATTGTGTCAGGAGAGGTTATTGGGTCAGAAGGGGTTATTGTGTCAGGAGAGGTTATTGTGTCAGGAGGGGTTATTGGGTCAGGAGGGGTTATTGGGTCAGAAGGGGTTATTGGGTCAGGAGGGGTTATTGGGTCAGGAGGGGTTATTGGGTCAGGAGGGGTGTGTCCAACATGTATAATTATTTGATTAATTAATTACCTGATTTATTGATCGATGAATTGGTTAATTGATTGATTGTTTGTTTGTGTGTCTGAATACAGGTGTCGAGTGGGCTTGAGATGAGCTTGTCCACCGTTAATTAATTGATTTATTTATTGTCCTGCTACAGGTGTTATTGAGCCAGGAGGGGCGTGTCCACCATCAGGTAATGAGGACCATCACCCCCTCGGCTGTCCTCTCTCTCCCTGAGGGGGGCACATACATCATTGAGGTGCGGGCCGTGAGTGAGGGGGGAGAGGGAGCAACCAGCTCCCAGGTCAGAGTACTCACCTCTTCAGGTAAGACAGACACTGAGCCCAAATCAAACTAATGTGCTTCTGTAATTACTAGCGTGTTTCAATTGGTCAAATACAGTCACAGCATGGCTGTTGGAGGACTGGAACCTACTGTTACTTCCAGGTCACCTTATATGTACAGTATATACAGTGTATTCAGAAAGTATTCAGACAGTAATCGACACATAATACCCCATAATGGGAAATTGTAGCAAATGTATTCATCAAAAAACTGGAACAAAAATACCTTATTTAGATATGTATTCAGACTCTTTGCAATGAATTTAGTTCAGGTGCATCCTATTTCCATTGATCATCCTTGAGATGTTTCTATAACTTGATTGTCCACCTGTGGTACATTCAAATGATTGGACATGATTTGGAAAGGCACACACCTGTCTACTGTATATATGTTTCTCATTGGCTGAGAGTCCTTTAGGTGCCTTTTGGAAAACTCCAAGCGGGCTGTTATGTGGCTTTAACTGAGGGGTAGCTTCCATCTGGCCACTCTGCCATAAAGGCCTGCTTGGTGGAGTGTTGCAGAGATGGTTGTCCTTCTGGAAGGTTATACCATATCCACAGAGGAACTCTGGAGCTCTGTCAGTGACCATTGGGTTCTTGGTCATCTCCCTGACCAAGACCTTTTCTACCCCCATTGCTCAGTTTGGCCAGGCAGCCAGCTCTAGGAAGAGTATTGGTGGTTCCAAACTTCTTCCATTTAAGAATGATGGAGACCACAGTGTTCTTGGGGACCTTCAATGCTGCAGAAATTTTTTCTTCCCCAGATCTGTGCCTTGACACAATCCTGTCTCGGAGCTCTACGGACAATTCCTTCGACCTCAGGGCTTGGTTTTTGCTCTGACATGCCGTCAACTGTGGGACCTTATATAGACAGGTGTGTGCCTTTCCAAATAATGTACAATCAATTTAATTTACCACAGTTGGACTCCAATCAAGTTGTAGAAACATCTCAAGGATGATCAAAGGAAACAGGATTGACTTAAGCTCAATTTTGAGTCTCATTTTCATGACTACTCCCTCTCCTCCTCTCTGCTCTCATTGTCGCCAGTTTACTTATTGTTACACACACCTGTCACCATCGTTACGCGCTCCTGCGCCTCATGAGACTCACCTGGACTCCATCACTTCTATGATTACCTCTCCTGTATCTGTCACTCCCTTTGGTTCTTTCCCCAGCCAGTATTAGTTGTGTTTCTCATGTCCAGACGCTACTCTTGTTTTGTATTGTTCCATGTTTTTTGTATTATTAAATTCACCCCTGTGTTTGATTCCTGACGCCCAGCATCTGCGTTACAGAATACAGCCGAAACAAATGGAAGCAATAGTGATAAAAAAAAAAAAATTTGGGCTGGTGACGTCGGGTACAAGGGCCACTGTCGAAGCAACCGGGGATGCCTCAGATGGCTCGTCAGGCTTCCATGCCTCACCTGTATCGTCAGGTTCTCAAGCCTTGGTTGGCTCATCAGGCTTCCATTGTCAATGCAACTGGGGATACCTCAGCCATCCCATCAGGCTTCCAAGCCTCAGCTGGTTCGTCAGTCTCCCGCGCCTCAGCTGGCTCGTCAGTCTCCCGTAACTCTGCCTGTTCGTCAGGCTCCTGCGCCTCAGCCGGTTCATCAGGCTCCCGCGCCTAAGCCGGTTTGTCAGGCTACCGCTACCGCAGCCGGTTCATCAGGCTCCCGTGCCTCAGCAGGTTCGTCAGGCTCCCGCAACTCAGCCGGTTCCACTGGTTCCCGTTCCTCAGCCGGGTTTACAGGCTCCCGTGCCTCAGCAGGTTCGTCAGGCTCCCGCAACTCAGCCGGTTCCACTGGTTCCCGTTCCTCAGCCGGGTTTACAGGTTCCCGCGCCTCAGCTGGCTCTTCAGGTTCTCGCGCCTCAGCTGGCTCTTCAGGTTCCCGCGCCTCAGCTGGCTCTTCAGGTTCTCGCGCCTCAGCTGGCTCTTCAGGTTCCCGCGCCTCAGCTGGCTCTTCAGGTTCCCGCGCCTCAGCTGTCTCTTCAGGTTCCCGCGTCTCAGCTGGCTCTTCAGGTTCCCGCACCTCAGCTGGCTCTTCAGGTTCCCGCGCCTCAGCTGGCTCTTCAGGTTCCCGCACCTCAGCTGGCTCTTCAGGTTCCCGCGCCTCAGCTGGCTCTTCAGGTTCCCGCGCCTCATCAGAGGTGACCTTCCTGCTCCTGGTCATTGGGACCATTCCTCTGGTAGGCGTCCTGCGGCCTGAGCCACGCATCAGGGAGGGGGTACTGTCATGTCTACTCCCTCTCCTCCTCTCTGCTCTCATTGTCGCCAGTTTACTTATTGTTACACACACCTGTCACCATCGTTACGCGCTCCTGCGCCTCATGAGACTCACCTGGACTCCATCACTTCTATGATTACCTCTCCTGTATCTGTCACTCCCTTTGGTTCTTTCCCCAGCCAGTATTAGTTGTGTTTCTCATGTCCAGACGCTACTCTTGTTTGTATTGTTCCATGTTTTCTGTATTATTAAATCCACCCCCTGCTCTTGCTTCTTGACTCGCAGCGTCTACATTACACTCATATCAATGGGTCTGAATTTAAAAATATGCTATTTTATATATGTTTTCGCTTTGTCATTATGGGGTATTGTGTGTTGATTGATGAGGAAAAACATGTTTTAAATCAATTTTAGAAAAAGGCTGTAACATAACAAAATGGAAAATGTCAAGGGGTTTGAATGCTTTCAGAATTAACTGTATGTAGAAGTTACTTCCAGGCAGACTGGAACAAAAGACTGGAACACCAGGCTGGGGTTAATAAACAGACTGGAACACCAGGCTGGGGTTAATAAACAGACTGGAACACCAGGCTGGGGTTAATAAACAGACTGGAACACCAGGCTACGACTAATAAACAGACTTGAACACCAGGCTACGACTAATAAACAGACTTGAACACCAGGCTGGGGTTAATAAACAGACTGGAACACCAGGCTACGACTAATAAACAGACTGGAACACCAGGCTGGGGTTAATAAACAGACTGGAACACCAGGCTACGACTAATAAACAGACTTGAACACCAGGCTGGGGTTAATAAACAGACTGGAACACCAGGCTACGACTAATAAACAGACTTGAACACCAGGCTGGGGTTAATAAACAGACTGGAACACCATGCTGGGGTTAATAAACAGACTGGAACACCAGGCTAGTATTAAATAACAGACTGGAACACCAGGCTAGTATTAAATAACAGACTGAAACACCAGGTTGGGGTTAATAAACAGACTGGAACACCAGGCTAGTATTAAATAACAGACTGGAACACCAGGCTGGGGTTAATAAACAGACTGGAACACCAGACTGGGGTTAATAAACGGACTGGAACACCAGACTAGGATTAATAAACAGACTGGAACACCAGGCTGGGGTTAATAAACAGACTGGAACACCAGACTGGGGTTAATAAACAGACTGGAACACCAGACTAGGATTAATAAACAGACTGGAACACCAGGCTGGGGTTAATAAACAGACTGGAACACCAGACTGGGGTTAATAAACAGACTGGAACACCAGACTGGGGTTAATAAACAGACTGGAACACCAGGCTGGGGTTAATAAACAGACTGGAACACCAGACTGGGGTTAATAAACAGACTGGAACACCAGACTAGGGTTAATAAACAGACTGGAACGCCAGACTGGGATTAATAAACAGACTGGAACACCAGGCTAGGACTAATAAACAGACTGGAACACCAGACTATGATTAATAAACAGACTGGAACACCAGGCTATGATTCATAAACAGACTGGAACACCAGGCTAGGATTCATAAACAGACTGACTGGAATATTATCTCTACTAGATGCTGTTTCTTCTCCTCCCCTGTTTTTCCTCCCCTGTTTCTCCTTCTCCCCTGTTTCTCCTCCTCCCCTGTTTCTCCTCCTCCCCTGTTCTCCTACCCTGTTTCTCCTCCCCTGTTTCTCCTCCACTGTTTCTCCTCCTCCCCTGTTTCTCCTCCCCTGTTTCTCCTCCACTGTTTCTCCTCCTCCCCTGTTTCTCCTCCCCTGTTTCTCCTCCTCCCCTGTTTCTCCTCCTGCCCTGTTTCTCCTCCTGCCCTGTTTCTCCTCCTGCCCTGTTTCTCCTCCTCCCCTGTTTCTCCTTCTCCCCTGTTTCTCCTTCTCCCCTGTTTCTCCTCCTCCCCTGTTTCTCCTCCACTGTTTCTTCTCCTCCCCTGTTTCTCCTCCTCCCCTGTTTCTCCTCCTCCCCTGTTTATCCTCCTCCCCTGTTTATCCTCCTGCCCTGTTTCTCCTCCCCTGTTTCTCCTCCTGCCCTGTTTCTCCTCCTGCCCTGTTTCTCCTCCTCCCCGTTTCTCTTCCTCCCCTGTTTCTCCTCCCCTGTTTCTCCTCCCCTGTTCTCCTCCTGCCCTGTTTCTCCTCCTCCCCTGTTTCTCCTCCTCCCCTGTTTATCCTCCTCCCCTGTTTCTCCTCCTGCCCTGTTTCTCCTCCTCCCCTGTTTCTCCTTCTCCCCTGTTTCTCCTCCTCCCCTGTTTCTCCTCCTCCCCTGTTTCTCCTCCTGCTCTGTTTCTCCTCCTCTCCTGTTTCTCCTCCTCCCCTGTTTCTCCTCCTCCCCTGTTTCTCCTCCTCTCCTGTTTCTCCTCCTGCCCTGTTTCTCCTCCTCCCCTGTTTCTCCTCCTCCCCTGTTTCTCCTCCCCTGTTTCTCCTCCTCCCCTGTTTCTCCTCCACTGTTTCTCCTCCTCCCCTGTTTCTCCTCCCCTGTTTAACCACAGCCTCAGCCAAGTTTCCCTTTGCTAATACACTTTTAATTAACCACCTGCACACACACACACACACATCATTGCGCGCGCACCCACACACACATTATGTTATTCTATCGTCGTGGGGATCTAAAATATATTTATATCAAATATCCTATTTTACTTTAACTTCAACCCTAACCCAAACCTAACTTCTAACCCTAATCACTAACCCCTTACCCTAACCCTAATCACTAACCCCTTACCCTAACAACTAACCCCTTACCCTAACCCTAACCTAAAACCTAACTCCTAACCCTAATCACTAACCCCTTACCCTAACGCTAATCACTAACCCCTTACCCTAACCCTTTACCCTAACCCTAACCCAAACCTAACTCCTAACCCTAATCACTAACCCCTTACCCTAACCACTAACCCCTTACCATAAACGAAACATGACTCCTAACCCTAACCACTAACCCCTTACCCTAAACCAAACCTAACTCTTAACCCTAATCACTAACCCCTTACCCTAACCCTAATCACTAACCCCTTACCCTAACCACTAACCCCTTACCCTAACCCAAACCCTTACCCTATCCCTAATCACTAACCCCTTACCCTAACAACTAACCCCTTACCCTAACCCTAACCTAAAACCTAACTCCTAACCCTAATCACTAACCCCTTACCCTAACGCTAATCACTAACCCCTTACCCTAACCCTAATTCTAAACCTTACGCTGAACTTAACTCCTAACCCTAATCACTAACCCCTTACCCTAACCACTAACACCTTACCCTAACCCTAACCCAAACCTAACTCCTAACTCTAATTGCTAACTCCTTACCCTAAACCAAACCTAACTCTTAACCCTAATCACTAACCCCTTACCCTAACCCTAATCACTAACCCCTTACCCTAACCACTAACCCCTTACCCTAACCCTAACCCAAACCTAACTCCTAACCCAAACCTAACTCCTAACCCTAATCACTAACCCCTTACCCTAACCACTAACCCCTTACCCTAACCACTAACCCCTTACCCTAACCCTAACCCGAACCTAACTCCTAACTCTAATCACTAACCCCTTACCCTAACCACTAACCCCTTACCCTAACCCTAACCCAAACCTAACTCCTAACCCAAACCTAACTCCTAACCCTAATCACTAACCCCTTACCCTAACCCTAACCCGAACCTAACTCCTAACCCAAACCTAACTCCTAACCCAAACCTAACTCCTAACCCTAATCACTAACCCCTTACCCTAACCACTAACCCCTTACCCTAACCACTAACCCCTTACCCTAACCCTAACCCTAACCCGAACCTAACTCCTAACTCTAATCACTAACCCCTTACCCTAACCACTAACCCCTTACCCTAACCCTAACCCAAACCTAACTCCTAACCCAAACCTAACTCCTAACCCTAATCACTAACCCCTTACCCTAACCCTAACCTGAACCTAACTCCTAACCCTAATCACTAACCCCTTACCCTAACCCTAATTCTAAACCTTATGCTGAACCTAACTCCTAACCCTAATCACTAACCCCTTACCCTAACCACTAACCCCTTACCCTAACCCAAACCTAACTCCTAATCACTAACCCCTTACCCTAACCACTAACCCCTTACCCTAACCCTAACCCAAACCTAACTCCTAACTCTAATCACTAACCCCTTACCCTAAACCTAATTCTAAACCTTACGCTGAACCTAACTCCTAACCCTAATCACTAACCCCTTACCCTAACCCTAACCCAAACCTAACTCCTAACTCTAATCACTAACCCCTTACCCTAACCATAATTCTAAACCTTACGCTGAACCTAACTTCTAACCCTAATCACTAACCCCTTACCCTAACCACTAACCCCTTACCCTAACCCAAACCTAACTTCTAACTCTAATCACTAACCCCTTACCCTAACCCTAATTCTAAACCTTACGCTGAACCTAACTCCTAACCCTAATCACTAACCCCTTCTAACCCTAATCACTAACCCCTTACCCTAACCACTAACCCCTTACCCTAACCCAAACCTAACTTCTAACTCTAATCACTAACCCCTTACCCTAACCCTAATTCTGAACCTTACGCTGAACCTAACCCCTTACCCTAACCACTAACCCCTTACCCTAACCCTAACCCAAACCTAACTCCTAACCCAAACCTAACTCCTAACCCTAATCACTAACCCCTTACCCTAACCCTAACCCGAACCTAACTCCTTACCCTAACCCTAACCCAAACCTAACTCCTAACCCAAACCTAACTCCTAACCCTAATCACTAACCCCTTACCCTAACCACTAACCCCTTACCCTAACCACTAACCCCTTACCCTAACCCTAACCCGAACCTAACTCCTAACTCTAATCACTAACCCCTTACCCTAACCACTAACCCCTTACCCTAACCCTAACCCAAACCTAACTCCTAACCCAAACCTAACTCCTAACCCTAATCACTAACCCCTTACCCTAACCCTAACCCAAACCTAACTCCTAACTCTAATCACTAACCCCTTACCCTAACCATAATTCTAAACCTTACGCTGAACCTAACTTCTAACCCTAATCACTAACCCCTTCTAACCCTAATCACTAACCCCTTACCCTAACCACTAACCCCTTACCCTAACCCAAACCTAACTTCTAACTCTAATCACTAACCCCTTACCCTAACCCTAATTCTGAACCTTACGCTGAACCTAACTCCTAACCCTAATCACTAACTCCTTACCCTAACCCTAATTCTAAACCTTACGCTGAACCTAACTCCTAACCCTAATCACTAACCCCTTACCCTAACCCTAATTCTGAACCTTACGCTGAACCTAACTCCTAACCCTAATCACTAACTCCTTACCCTAACCCTAATTCTAAACCTTATGCTGAACCTAACTCCTAACTCTAATCACTAACCCCTTACCCTAACCTTAATTCTAAACCTTATGCTGAACCTAACCCCTAAGCTTAAAATAGCCTTTGTCCTTTTGGGGAATTAGGAAATGTCCCCACGAGGGAGAATTTTCCTTGCACAGCCAAGTTAGTCTCAAACAAGACAAATGTTAAGTTTACCATCATTTGTAGAAACACAGGTAACAAGCTTTTTAGTCCAAACACACATAAACGTGCATTTTATTCTATCTCTGCCAGACGAAAGATTCATTTCTGCAATTTCAGAGCCCCTGAGAGTTAATGTCAACAATTAGCATTCTTCAAACAACTGTGGGTGCTTGCGAATTATTTTAGATTAAATTGTGTCTGTGAGAAGAAACCAGTCCTGACAAAAATTATTTTCTGTTTATCGAAAATGTTTGGATTTATTATAGCACAGGCCTGCCTGTCATAATGTTGTTATTACCTTCGTCTGCTGTCTACTTAGTCTTGTTGTTTAACTAGCCGGTTGTCTAATTAGTCTGTTGCGCTGTCTAATTAGCCTGCTGTCTAATTAGTACGTTGTCTAATTGGTCTGTTGTCTAATTGGTCTGTTGTCTAATTGGTCTGTTGTCTAATTGGTCTGTTGTCTAATTAGTCTGTTGTCTAATTAGTCTGCTGTCTAATTAGTCTGCTGTCTAAATAGTCTGCTGTCTAGTCTGTTTTCTAAATAGTCTGTTGTCTAATTAGTCTGCTGTTTAATTATTTTGCTGTCTAATTAATCTGCTGTCTAATTATTCTGCTGTCTAATTAATCTGCTGTCTAATTAGTCTGTTGTCTAATTAAACGGCTGTCTAATTAGTATGTTGTCTAATTAATCTGCTGTCTATTTAGTCTGTTGTCTAATTAATCTGCTGTCTAATTATTCTGTTGTCTAGTCTGTTGTCTAATTAATCTGCTGTCTAGTCTGTTTTCTAATTAGTCTGCTGTCTAATTAGTCTGCTGTCTAGTCTGTTTTCTAAATAGTCTGTTGTCTAATTAGTCTGCTGTTTAATTATTTTGCTGTCTAATTAATCTGCTGTCTAATTATTCTGCTGTCTAATTAATCTGCTGTATAATTAGTCTGTTGTCTAATTAATCTGCTGTCTAATTAGTCTGTTGTCTAATTAATCTGCTGTCTAATTAGTCTGTTGTCTAATTAAACGGCTGTCTAATTAGTATGTTGTCTAATTAATCTGCTGTCTATTTAGTCTGTTGTCTAGTCTGTTGTCTAATTAATCTGCTGTCTAGTCTGTTTTCTAATTAGTCTGCTGTCTAATTAATTTGCTGTCTAGTCTGTTTTCTAATTAGTCTGCTGTCTAATTAATTTGCATTAGTCTGCTGTCTAATTAATCTGCTGTCTAGTCTGTTATCTAATTAGTCTGCTGTCTAATTAATCTGCTGTCTAGTCTGTTATCTAATTAGTCTGCTGTCTAATTAATCTGCTGTCTAGTCTGTTTTCTAATTAGTCTGCTGTCTAATTAATCTGCTGTCTAGTCTGTTTTCTAATTAGTCTCCTGTCTAATTAATCTGCTGTCTAGTCTGTTTTCTAATTAGTCTGCTGTCTAATTAATCTGCTGTTTAGTCTGTTTTCTAATTAATCTGTTGTCTAATTAATCTGCTGTCTAATTAATCTGCTGTATAATTAGTATGTTGTCTAATTAATCTGCTGTATAATTAGTTTGTTGTCTAATTAATCTGCTGTCTAATTAGTCTGTTGTCTAATTAAACTGCTGTCTAATTAGTATGTTGTCTAATTAATCTGCTGTCTATTTAGTCTGTTGTCTAATTAATCTGCTGTCTAATTATTATTTTGTCTAATTAATCTGCTGTCTAATTATTATTTTGTCTAATTAATCTGCTGTCTATTTAGTCTGTTGTCTAATTAATCTGCTGTCTAATTATTATTTTGTCTAATTAATCTGCTGTCTAGTCTGTTTTCTAATTAATCTGCTGTCTAGTATGTTTTCTAATTAGTCTCCTGTCTAATTAATCTGCTGTCTAATTAATCTGCTGTATAATTATTTTGCTGTCTAATTAATCTGCTGTCTAATTATTCTGCTGTCTAATTAATCTGCTGTATAATTAGTCTGTTGTCTAATTAATCTGCTGTCTAATTAGTCTGTTGTCTAATTAATCTGCTGTCTAATTAGTCTGTTGTCTAATTAAACGGCTGTCTAATTAGTATGTTGTCTAATTAATCTGCTGTCTATTTAGTCTGTTGTCTAGTCTGTTGTCTAATTAATCTGCTGTCTAGTCTGTTTTCTAATTAGTCTGCTGTCTAATTAATTTGCTGTCTAGTCTGTTTTCTAATTAGTCTGCTGTCTAATTAATTTGCATTAGTCTGCTGTCTAATTAATCTGCTGTCTAGTCTGTTATCTAATTAGTCTGCTGTCTAATTAATCTGCTGTCTAGTCTGTTATCTAATTAGTCTGCTGTCTAATTAATCTGCTGTCTAGTCTGTTTTCTAATTAGTCTGCTGTCTAATTAATCTGCTGTCTAGTCTGTTTTCTAATTAGTCTCCTGTCTAATTAATCTGCTGTCTAGTCTGTTTTCTAATTAGTCTGCTGTCTAATTAATCTGCTGTCTAGTCTGTTTTCTAATTAATCTGTTGTCTAATTAATCTGCTGTCTAATTAATCTGCTGTATAATTAGTATGTTGTCTAATTAATCTGCTGTATAATTAGTTTGTTGTCTAATTAATCTGCTGTCTAATTAGTCTGTTGTCTAATTAAACTGCTGTCTAATTAGTATGTTGTCTAATTAATCTGCTGTCTATTTAGTCTGTTGTCTAATTAATCTGCTGTCTAATTATTATTTTGTCTAATTAATCTGCTGTCTAATTATTATTTTGTCTAATTAATCTGCTGTCTATTTAGTCTGTTGTCTAATTAATCTGCTGTCTAATTATTATTTTGTCTAATTAATCTGCTGTCTAGTCTGTTTTCTAATTAATCTGCTGTCTAGTATGTTTTCTAATTAGTCTCCTGTCTAATTAATCTGCTGTCTAGTCTGTGTTCTAATTAGTCTGCTGTCTAATTAATCTGCTGTCTAATTAATCTGCTGTATAATTAGTCTGTTGTCTAATTAAACGGCTGTCTAATTAGTATGTTGTCTAATTAATCTGCTGTCTATTTAGTCTGTTGTCTAATTAATCTGCTGTCTAATTATTCTGTTGTCTAGTCTGTTGTCTAATTAATCTGCTGTCTAGTCTGTTTTCTAATTAGTCTGCTGTCTAATTAGTCTGCTGTCTAGTCTGTTTTCTAAATAGTCTGTTGTCTAATTAGTCTGCTGTTTAATTATTTTGCTGTCTAATTAATCTGCTGTCTAATTATTCTGCTGTCTAATTAATCTGCTGTATAATTAGTCTGTTGTCTAATTAATCTGCTGTCTAATTAGTCTGTTGTCTAATTAATCTGCTGTCTAATTAGTCTGTTGTCTAATTAAACGGCTGTCTAATTAGTATGTTGTCTAATTAATCTGCTGTCTATTTAGTCTGTTGTCTAATTAATCTGCTGTCTAATTATTCTGTTGTCTAGTCTGTTGTCTAATTATTCTGTTGTCTAGTCTTTTGTCTAATTAATCTGCTGTCTAGTCTGTTTTCTAATTAGTCTGCTGTCTAATTAATTTGCATTAGTCTGCTGTCTAATTAATCTGCTGTCTAGTCTGTTATCTAATTAGTCTGCTGTCTAATTAATCTGCTGTCTAGTCTGTTATCTAATTAGTCTGCTGTCTAATTAATCTGCTGTCTAGTCTGTTTTCTAATTAGTCTGCTGTCTAATTAATCTGCTGTCTAGTCTGTTTTCTAATTAGTCTCCTGTCTAATTAATCTGCTGTCTAGTCTGTTTTCTAATTAGTCTGCTGTCTAATTAATCTGCTGTCTAGTCTGTTTTCTAATTAGTCTGCTGTCTAATTAATCTGCTGTCTAGTCTGTTTTCTAATTAATCTGTTGTCTAATTAATCTGCTGTCTAATTAATCTGCTGTATAATTAGTATGTTGTCTAATTAATCTGCTGTATAATTAGTTTGTTGTCTAATTAATCTGCTGTCTAATTAGTCTGTTGTCTAATTAAACTGCTGTCTAATTAGTATGTTGTCTAATTAATCTGCTGTCTATTTAGTCTGTTGTCTAATTAATCTGCTGTCTAATTATTATTTTGTCTAATTAATCTGCTGTCTAGTCTGTTTTCTAATTAATCTGCTGTCTAGTATGTTTTCTAATTAGTCTCCTGTCTAATTAATCTGCTGTCTAGTCTGTGTTCTAATTAGTCTGCTGTCTAATTAATCTGCTGTCTAATTAATCTGCTGTATAATTAGTCTGTTGTCTAATTAATCTGCTGTCTATTTAGTCTGTTGTCTACTTAATCTGCTGTCTAATTATTCTGTTGTCTAATTAATCTGCTGTCTAGTCTGTTTTCTAATTAGTCTGCTGTCTAATTACCTGCTGTTTAGTCTGTTTTCTAATTAGTCTGTTGTCTAATTAATCTGCTGTCTAATTAGTATGTTGTCTAATTAATCTGCCTTCTAATTAATCTGCTGTCTAATTAATCTGCTCTCTAGTCTGTTTTCTAATTAGTCTGCTGTCTAATTAATCTGCTGTCTAGTCTGTTTTCTAATTAGTCTGCTGTCTAATTAATCTGCTGTCTAGTCTGTTTTCTAATTAGTCTCCTGTCTAATTAATCTGCTGTCTAGTCTGTTTTCTAATTAGTCTGCTGTCTAATTAGTCAAACAGAATATACTGCAGCTCTGTAATGCTGTTAGTCCAAGCTTGATATGCAAATTGTAGGTCTAATTGTTACATTTTATAAAATCATGAAACTTGGTACACATCATTTCACTTCACTGATGGCATTATAGTGAATCGGAGCAATCTTCAATTTGGATCAGGGTTGGAGTCAATTCCATTTAAATTCCAGTCAGTTTGGAAAGTACACTGACATTCCAATTTCAAATCTCTTCAATGCTTTTTAACATTTTTGGAATTGGAATTTTGGTTATTTTCTGAATTGACTGGAATTGAAATTTAATTTACCCCAACTCTGGTCGGGATTCCAGGCTACATGTTGTCTGTTGCTCCCCAACCCTGGTATGGACTCACTAATGACTAGATGTTCTCTCCCCCTGTCTACTCCCACCCCCAATCCCCTGTTTACCCCATCCCTCTATCCCTGTGTCTATCCCCATCCCCATCCCCATCTCCCTGTCTACCCCATCCCTCTATCCCTGTGTCTATCCCCATCCCCATCCCCCTGTCTACCCCCATCCTCGTCTCCCCATCCCTCCACCCCTTTCTTCCATCCCTCCATCCCCCATCTATATGTCTACCCCAATTCCCCCCATTCCCCCATCCCTCCACCCCTGTCTCCCCACTCCTTCATTCTCCCTGTCCCCCTCGTCTTCCCGTCCCTCCACCCCTCCATCCCTCTAAACCCAGGTGTCCGAGCAAAGAGTGGCCAGTGTTCGGTTCACAGCCTGCTACCGTGGGGCCTGCCATGGACTACTGCTCTGCTCCTCTCCTTTCCTCTGGTGCCTTCAGCTTCCTGGTGAGGCCTACACAGAGAGACTTCCTCCCTCGCTCCTCCATCCCGCCATCCTCCTATACATGGAGGGACCTCTTTCATCCCTCCCTTCCTCAGACGGTCTGTTTTCTCTGACCTTATCCATAAGCCAACCAGGCCTGGGGCCTGCCGAGGACATCCATTTTTGACACCAACAAACCAATGGATGGTCAAAAAATAACATTAATTTATTTTATTTAAGTATCCATTTTTCAGGAGCTGAACGAAACATTATTTGTGAAAACATGTTTTCCCACATCACTTGTGTTGTTCTGTAACTGTACATTGTTGTGGAAATACTTTTTGTTTAATAATTTATGTGCGCCTCAAAGGGCACCCTATTCCCTATATAGTGCCCTATGGGCCTGGTCAAAAGTAGTGCACTATGTAGGGAATAGGCTGCCATTTGGGAAGCAATTTACTTTAACTTTATGGGCCGTTGTTTTCTTACCTGTCGACTGGCCTCTAACTGCTTCCAGGCCACCAAAGCCATGAGGCTCTATAGAGTGTGAACAATTCCCTGAAAGCTGCTGCTGAGGCAGTTTGGCTGTCTGGCTGTCTCTGTCCGACTGTCTGGCTGTCTGTAAGGCTGTAATACTGGGATCAGCCTGATTCAGCCTCTCTTCTCATTAGTTATCTGTATCCATGTAGTCCTTGGCTGCCTAACAAGCAGCAGCTCAGTAGAGATCAGTGTTTCCTTATTCATACAGAGTGAAGTGAAAGAATAAACATGTTTTATAGTACCCAAGAAATGTTACTACTTCCAGACTAGCTTTTTGTACATTGTGTTACCTTTAGAAACAAAACAAAAAAGTGAGTGGTGTGTGTTTCAGCTAGGTCACGGTTTCTGTTTTTCTGATAGCAAAGAGCAATGCTTTTCAGCACATGTGTTGGACTGCTGGATGTATCAGAGGTAAGGTGAGGCAGGTATACCTGTCCTCACCTGTAGTGCCCAAACACATCTTTAGACAAAGACTTGATAAGTCTGTGGAGACTCATTGGTGTCAGTACAAATAAATGTGATGTATATTTTTTAAATGGTTGTCTGTCTATTTTTTTATTACCTTTATTTAACCAGGCAAGTCAGTTAAAGAACACATTTTTATTTTCAATGACGGCCTAGGAACAGTGGGTTAACTGCCTGTTCTGGGGAAGAACGACAGATTTGTACCTTGTCAGCTCGGGGGTTTGAACTTCCAACCTTCCAGTTACTAGTCCAACGCTTTAACCACTAGGCTACCCTGCCGCTATCTGTCTTCACTATATATGTTTTTAACTGGTTGCCTGTCTTAGGGCGGTATACCAAATATTTTGCTATACCAGTATTGATGCACGGACCGGTTTTGGTTTTTACTTCACCTTCTGTAATGGTATTTGAATGTTTGGTTTGTTAAACGCCATGTGTAACATTCATTTTTATAGTTTACATGCTACTTGAGTCATCCCTCTCCGCTCTCTCTCCAACAAACAATTGTTGTTGTTTGACCAAGAGACACATGCGTTCAGTCTGCATGGTCAATGCAGCACATGCAACAATGTTGATGACAACGGTGTGTCCACTTTCCAAGTGTTCTATAACCACACTATTAGTTTGTGTTTCTTACATCTGCAAACAGCTGGTTTCTTAGCAATTTTAGCTAAATTGTGTTTGCTGCTAATGCTAATCCCTAGTTAGCTTACTTGCTTATAAATGTACTGAGTCAGAGCAGACGTAGCTAGCTAATACAGCCTGATACCAGTGCTGGTCTAGGCCTATATCAGCATGTTGTTTGTACAACAGTATCTTCTAAATCAAAGAGAAATAGAATAAGCGTGAATATGTTGATTATAGGGTTTCCTAGGAAACACTGACCATCCCTTTTTTCCTAACATGTCACAATAACTCCTCCCTGGAATTTTCATTCATTGTCATGTCAAACACTGTATTCAAAGTGCCCACTATGATATATATTCTAACTATAGAATTAGAATAATCATTCTATTTCCATGATTCCAACAGTTCACCCAAGTGTTTTGTTCTAAATCGCAAGTGAAATCGCAATTGCAACATTTGGTTAAAAATAAGGCCTCATTTCCTTGCCCATATCATGTAGCCATAACTGGCAATGTGTAAATGATCTCAAATGAGTACAGGAAGTGCAGAAATAGTTGGAAATGCAGGAAATTATTTTAGGTTGAAGTTGAATTGAACAGTATAAACCCATCAGAATGGAGAAAGACCCATTGAAATCACTTACAATGTATGTGTTGCCACCGTAGGGTCATGCACTACTCATAAAGCACATTTAAGTTGTATTATTCAAAAACATCAAATACCATCAAATTCCATTATATTTCCCAGCCCTAGTCTGTCTGTCTTTACTATAATCTGGAAGAAGTTGACACAGAGGGGCATTGTCCCTTTCCGACTCTACTAAAATGTAGGAGTGTGCTGAGTAACTCGAACAAAACGAGAATTTTACAAACACGATTTTGACACAAGTATATTTTGTAATTATCCATGATCGGCATAACATGTTTTTTGTTGCCAGCACGCATCTCTCTTTCACTCAAACAGTGTGAAATGTTGTGTGCTCAAAACAACTATTTGCTAGTTCTTCTGTCTGTACGGAAACGGGCAGGGTATCATTTGAGCCTGCTTCAACCATTGGATTAGATCAAGCTGCTCTCCATCTGCTATCATTTCCCCAGACAGACACACGTGAGGCGCTGTTTCACTCGTCTCAGGGCAGGTCTTTCCTTGTCCAAAAATGTTGCGTAGGAATCATTAACCATAGCTGCTCATTGTTGTTCTTTCAACTTATTTCCTGTCTACTATTTTATGCCGTCTACTTTGTTAGTAGTTTTATTCTGTGTAATTTGCTGGTTGTTTTATTCTGTCTACTTTGCTTGTACTTTTAGTCTGTCTACTTTGCTGGTTGTTTAAGTCTGTCTACTTCGCTCGTTGTTTTATTCTGTCTACTTTGCTTGTACTTTTAGTCTGTCTACTTTGCTGGTTGTTTTAGTCTGTCTACTTTTCGTCTGTAGACTTGGCTAAGAAAATATGGTTGTTTTAGTCTGTCTACTTTTCTGGTTGTTTTAGTCTGTCTACTTCACTGAGGCAATATCGTTGTTTAGTCTTTCTGCTTGGCTGAGGCCATATCATTGTTTAGTCTGTCTACTTCGCTGAGGCAATATAGTTGTTTAGTCTTTCTGCTTGGCTGAGGCCATATCATTGTTTTAGTCTGTCTACTGGGCTGAGGCCATATCATTGTTTTAGTCTGTCTACTGGGCTGAGGCCATATCATTGTTTTAGTCTGTCTACTGGGCTGAGGCCATATCATTGTTTTAGTCTGTCTACTGGGCTGAGGCCATATCATTGTTTTAGTCTGTCTACTGGGCTGAGGCCATATCATTGTTTTAGTCTGTCTACTGGGCTGAGGCCATATCATTGTTTTAGTCTGTCTACTTGGCTGAGGCCATATCATTGTTTTAGTCTGTCTACTGGGCTGAGGCCATATCATTGTTTTAGTCTGTCTACTGGGCTGAGGCCATATCATTGTTTTAGTCTGTCTACTGGGCTGAGGCCATATCATTGTTTTAGTCTGTCTACTGGGCTGAGGCCATATCATTGTTTTAGTCTGTCTACTGGGCTGAGGCCATATCATTGTTTTAGTCTGTCTACTGGGCTGAGGCCATATCATTGTTTTAGTCTGTCTACTGGGCTGAGGCCATATCATTGTTTTAGTCTGTCTACTTGGCTGAGGCCATATCATTGTTTTAGTCTGTCTACTGGGCTGAGGCCATATCATTGTTTTAGTCTGTCTACTGGGCTGAGGCCATATCATTGTTTTAGTCTGTCTACTGGGCTGAGGCCATATCATTGTTTTAGTCTGTCTACTGGGCTGAGGCCATATCATTGTTTTAGTCTGTCTACTGGGCTGAGGCCATATCATTGTTTTAGTCTGTCTACTGGGCTGAGGCCATATCATTGTTTTAGTCTGTCTACTGGGCTGAGGCCATATCATTGTTTTAGTCTGTCTACTGGGCTGAGGCCATATCATTGTTTTAGTCTGTCTACTGGGCTGAGGCCATATCATTGTTTTAGTCTGTCTACTGGGCTGAGGCCATATCATTGTTTTAGTCTGTCTACTGGGCTGAGGCCATATGGTTGATTTAGTTTGTCTACATGGCTGAGGCCATCTAGTTGTTTTAGTCTGACTACTTTGCTGGTTGTTTAAGTCTGACTACTTTGCTGGTTGTTTTAGTCTGACTACTTTGCTGGTTGTTTTAGTTTGTCTACATGGCTGAGGCCATCTAGTTGTTTTAGTCTGACTACTTTGCTGGTTGTTTTAGTTTGTCTACATGGCTGAGGCCATCTAGTTGTTTTAGTCTGACTACTTTGCTGGTTGTTTTAGTCTGACTACTTTGCTGAGGCCATCTGGTTGTTTTAGTCGGACTACTTTGCTGGTTGTTTTAGTCTGTTTACTTTGCTGGTTGTTTTAGTCTGACTACTTTGCTGGTTGTTTTAGTCTGTCTACTTTGCTGGTTGTTTTAGTCTGACTACTTTGCTGGTCTTTTTAGTCTGACTACTTTACTGGTCTTTTTAGTCTGACTACTTTGCTGGTTGTTTTAGTCTGTCTACTTTGCTGGTTGTTTTAGTCTGACTACTTTGCTGGTCTTTTTAGTCTGACTACTTTGCTGGTCTTTTTAGTCTGACTACTTTGCTGGTCTTTTTAGTCTGACTACTTTGCTGGTCTTTTTAGTCTG